>NW_025422472.1:0-217329 GCF_011764305.1 Mustela putorius furo | reverse complement strand
CCATGGCCTTAGGTCATCATCTCCTCCCTACCTCAGTTTTCAGGCTTCAGAACCTAGACCTTATCTCCAATCACTGCCCAGGGGTGACTGTGATGCAGAAATCAGAACTCTTCCTTACTCATGGAAAGAAACCTTGTGGTTGGCATGTTGTCCAACGTTCAGTGTAGGAGAAACCAGCATTCACGCTGAGGCCCGCCCATTCTTGAGTGCGATGAGGGGCATAAACACGCATTGTGACCTTCAGCTTGAGTCCTGTCCTCTAGTACGTCCTCTCAGTGGCTGGACCATTAGATGTCATAATGGGCTTGACATGTCCCTAGGCCCCAAATTTTAACCAGATTTTTTGGTTTGAAAGGGCGCCCCTCCCAGGGCTCTACTCTTGAATCCCTCACTTGTGATTGGATCCCCTGAGGTTGAAAAACCGGACTTTCTGCTTCATCCCACAGTAATGACACGCAACACTCTTTGGGAAGGGGGCCAAACCCCCCAGAGAGTAAGAGTCGTAGACCACTGTCCCCATGAAGTCACCCCCGGACGCAATTTTTCACGACCCATGTACGAATTGACACATAAATCCATCCAGACAAAATCTTGAGCAAGAAGAGCCTCACACTCGCCCTTTTTTCATATCCCGAATTGGTTTTCGTTCCCCCATGGTCTGTAGATCATGTCCTGCCATATACCTATGACCCGAACATAAGCCGAGTTTGTTGTTTTCAGACAACTGTCCAAACAGCCCTGGCCTAACACACACCCTACACGGTGCTGGCTCAGGCCCCTGGAGCCAACACCTGACGACTGTGTGCTTGCCCTGATCTCCAAGGGAATTGTATGTGCCCATTCCAATGGCCACAACCCTACTAAGAGGAATAAACCCAATACTCCAAAGTCCCCCGAGGCCATCCCAATATTTTGTGGACCTTCCCCCAGGACAAACAGGGGCAATCTGGGCCCAGCCCATCTGAGCACCTACCTACCTGCACTCAGAGACCCGTAGACTGACCTGATTGTGTCCCCCAGATGGTAAAGGGAAGGAACGAACAGGCCCCCTAGGCACCTAATCGGATCCATTGCTTTGGTGGTTTCCAGGAATCATCTCCTCAGAGGCTCAGAGGCCTGGATTTATCAATAACAGCATATGGGGGCTGTTTCTTGACTCACCCAATTCAGAACAAATCTCATCTACACATGGGAAAACTTGCACGATGGAGCTGTGGTGAAAGCCTCTCTTTTAGGAGAACCCTTCAGGGTCCCCCAGTGCCAACCGCTTCATTCCCAAAGGTTCATTCCAAATGTCTCCATAGACAAAAAAATCATATTAGGAACACATCCCACGGGAGAGTCCATTTCAACTCAGCCTCCCTCGGTTGCTCCCCCCAGATCCAGCAGATCTAACCTGTCTTGTTTTGCTTTTTGGAGACAATTGGAATGCGAGGGTGGGCTCTACCCAGCCATCCATCCCTTAGAACCCTGCTCGGAATCGTTTGTCCTGGAGCCAACCAACAGGTCTCAATTGTCCTGCAGAAAGAATCTTTGCAGTTGGGGAGCCTCTCACAACTCCCATCGTGGGAAAAAAACCCCCCATGGACTCGTGATCCACCCCCCCCCCTTCAAGAAGGGGCCATCAGGGACAGAATGTCCAACCTGACCGATCGTCCGTCTGATCCTCAACCCTGACTGCAGATGCACGAGATCTCGATTCAGGGTATGTAGATTGTGCCTGCCATTTTTCCTAACCCAGAAAAACTAGGCCTAGCTTGGGTTTCTCAGACTTCCCGTCCTCAGACTACTGGCCCACAAAGCCCCAGCCCTCCAGATTGGCAATCCAAGAACTACAATGCAGCACTCTGCCTGCACTCCAGAAGAAAAACACATTGCCCTCTGGGGCTACCCCAGAAACCCGCAAATGAGGATCAACCTGCACGCCATTCGGCTCTAATCTACCCCAAATATATAGGTTGACCTGGGCACTAATGCCCTTTCTTTCTGACACACGCCTGAGCCTGGACCTCCTGGCCCCCACCCAGACAGCTGGGCCGCACACTTGAGCCCACATCGGACCCCCCCATGGCCTTAGGGTCGTCATCTCTTCTCAAACCAATCGGTTTTCAGGCTTCAGAACCTAGACCTTATCTCCAATCACGGCGACCCTGGTTTGAAAATGATGCAGAAATCAGAACTCTTTCCCCATGGCAAGAAACCTTGTGGTTGGCATGTTGTCCAAGGTTCAGGTGTAGTTGAAAACCAGTGTGGCCCATTGATGAGTCCGCGCCCATGCTTTGCTGGGCCCCACATTGGTCACAAACACACATTGTGGACCCTCAGCCGGAGCCCAGTCCTCAGGTAAGGCCTCTCAGTGGCTGGATGGAGATAGACAGCAATATTGGCTTTGCCATGGCCCCTAGGCCCCCAATTTTAACCATAGTTTCGGGTTGTCTCTTCACATCTTCCCGACAGGGCTCTGCTTTGGAATTTCCTCTTTTTTGGTCGGACACCTGAGGTAACAACACCTAAAAGGAGTCCTCCCCATTTCACAGATTGATGAAAACAATTGGGATCGGGCCAAATCCACAGAGAGCAAGATTCGTTCCATGGCCCATGAGGCCTCCACCAACATTCCACGGCCATCATTGCTGATAACAAAATCCAGAGACAAAAGCCTAAGCATGCGCCTCAGACTCTCACTCATTCTTCATATCCTGAAAAGTTCTTCAGATAAGAACCTACACGACACTCGAATGCACCCAAAATATATAGTAGTCTTCTTGGGCACTAATGCACTGTCGGACAACCTGAGCCCCGACCATATCGTGACCAACACAACCTGCGACAGCTGACCGCACACTGAGGCTCATCACACCCGCCATCGCCCCTTAGATCATCATCATCTCATCCCTACCTCAGTTTTTTCAGGCTTCAGAACCTAGACCATATCTCCAATCAATGCCCAGGAGTGACTGTGATGCAGAAATCAGAACTCTTCCTAACCCATGGCAAGAAATCTTGTGGTTGGCATGTTTGTCAAACGTTCAGTGAAGGAGAAACCAGCATTCACACTGAGGCCCCGCCCATTCTTGAGTGCGACGAGGGCATAAATACGCATAGGGCTTTGCCATGGCCCCTAGGCCCCAATTTTTTTAACCATAGTTCAGGTGTCCCTTCAGTCTTCCCCCAGTGCTCTACTTTGGAATTCCTCTTTTGGAGGGACCCTGAGGTAAAATAACTGAATGGAGTCCCCCCACTCCCATCCCACAGATTGACGAAAAAACAATTGAGATCGGGGCAAATCCACAGAGAACAAGATTCGTCCATGGCCCATGAGGCCTCCCCAACATTCCACGGCCATCGCGGATACAAAATCCAGAGACAAAAGCCTGAGCACATTGCGCCTCAGACTCGCTCATTCTTCATATCCTGAAGAGTTCTTCAGATAAGAACCTACACGGGCACTCGAAGGGCACCCAAAATATATAGTCTAAACCTGGGCACTAATGCACTGTCTGACAACCTGAGCCCGGACCTCCGTGACCAACACCCCGACAAGCTGACCGCACACTGAGCACATCAGACCCGCCATGGCCTTATGTCATCATCTATTCCCTACCTCAGTTTTTCAGTCTTCAGAACCTAGACCTTAGCTCCAATCACTGCCCAGGGGTGACTGTGATGCAGAAATCAGAACTCTTTCCTTACCCATGACAAAAAACCTTGTGGTTGGCATGTTGTCCCACGTTCAGTGTAGGAGAAACCCAGCATTCACCCCTGAGGCCCCCGCCCATTCTTGAGTGCGACGAGGGCATAAAACACGCATTTGTGACCCTCAGCGTGAGTCCTGTCCCTCTAGTATGTCCTCTCAGTGGCTGGACCATTAGATGTCATAATGGGCTTGACATGCCCCTAGGCCCCAATTTTTTAACCAGATTTCTGGTTGTCCAGTCGCCCCTCCCCAGGGCTCTACTCTGGAATCCCTCATTTGGTGGGACACCTGAGGTTGAAAAACAAAAACAAAAAACAAATCAACAACAACAGAAAAACCGACTTCTTCTATCCCACAGAATGACCCCAAACTCTTTGGACGGGGCCAAAACCCCAGAGAGTAAGACTCGTCCATTTCCCATTTAGTCACCCGGAAATTTCACGATATCCAGAGACAAAAAACTTCAGCAAGAGCCTCACACTCGCCTTTTTTTCATATACCGAAGAATTCTCCTCATGGTCTGTAGATCAGTCCTGCCATACCTATAACCCGAAACATAAGCCAAGTTTGTGTGTTTTTCAGACAACTGTCCAAACAGCCCTGGCCTACACACCCTACAGGCTCAGGCCCCTGGAGCCCAAACCTGACGACTGTGCTTGCCCTGTCCAAGGGAATTGTATGTGCCCACTCCAATGGCCACAACCCTACTAATACGATAAACCCCGTCCAAATTCCCAGAAGCCATCCCAATATTTGTGGCTTCCCAGGACAAACAGGGGCAATATTGACCCATCTGAGCACCTACCTGCTCTCAGACCGGAAGACTTATGTCCCCAGTGGTAAAAAGGAATGAACAGGCCCCTAGGCACCTATCGGATCCATTGCTTTGGTTTCCAGGCATACTCTCCTCAGAGGCCTGGATTTCAATAACAGCATATGGCTTTTTGACTCACCCATCAGAACAAATCTCATCTACAACATGGGAAAACTTGGACGATGGAGCTGTGTGAAAGCCTCTCTTTAGGAGAACCCTTCAGGGCCCCAGTGCCACCGCTTCATCCCAAGGTCTCCATAGACACAAATCATATTAGGACACATCCACGGGAGAGTCCATCTCAACTCATCCTCCTCGGTTGCTCCCCCAGATCCAGCAGATCTAACCTGTCTTGTTGCTTGGAGACATTTGGAATGCAAGGTGTGCTACTCAGCCATCCATCCTTAGAACCCTGCTCGGATCATTGTCCTGGAGCCAACCAACAGGTCTCAATTGTCCTGCAGAAGAATCTTTGCAGTTGGGAGCTTCTCAGAACTCCCATCTGGGAAACCGCCAAGGCCTCGTGATCCACCCCCCCCCCCCTTCAAGAAGGGGCCATCAAGGACAGAATGTCCAACCTGAGCGATAGTCTGATCCTCGACCTGACTTCAGATGCACGAGATCTCGATTCAGGTCTGTAGATTGTGCCTGCCATATCCTCACCCAGAAACCTAGGTCTAGCTTGGCTTCTCAGACTTCCGTCCTCAGACTACTGGCCCACAAGCCCTCCAGTTTGGCAATCCAGAACTACAGTGCAGCACTCTGCCTTCCCCTCCAGAAGAAAAACATTGCCCTCTGTGGCTACCCAGAAAAACAAATGAGCATCAACCAGCACGCCATTCGGCTGTACCCCAAATATATAGGCTGACTTGGGCACTCTAGCCCTTTCTGGCACACCCTGAGCCTGACCTCCAGGCCCCACCCAGACAGCTGGCCGCACACTGAGCACATCGGACCCGTCATGGCCTTAGTTCGTCATCTCTTCTCAATCTCGGTTTTCAGGCCTACACACCCTACAGGCTTAGGACCCTGGAGCCAACATGAAGACTGGGCGTGCCCTCTCCAAGGGAATTGTATGTGCCCATTCCAATGGCGACAAACCTACTAATAGGATAAACCACAAAAGTCCCTGAGGCCATCCCAATATTTGTGGCTTCTCAGGACAAGCAGGGGCAATCTGGGCCCATCTGAGCACCTACCGCCCCTCAGACCCATAGACTGATGTCCCCAGAGGTAAAAAGGAACGATCAGGCCCATAGGAACCTATCGGATCTATTGCTTTGGTTTCCAGGCATCTCTCCTTAGAGATCCTTAGAACCCTTAGAACCCTGCCTTCGTCGTTCCTTATGGGACATCCTTGAGCCATCCAACAGGTGACGACTGTCCCACAGGAGTCCTTGTGCATGGACCACCTCACAATTCATATCATGGAAAGCTTCCAAGGTAACATGATGCCCCCAATCTTTATGAAGTCGGATCATGGAAAGAAACTCCAACCTGAGCCAACGGCTGATCTTCTCCTTGACTTCAGATGCACGAGATCTTGATTAAGCTCTTCAGAGTGCACCTGCTGTGCCCTCACCCTAAAACCTAAGCATAGCTAGTGTTCTCATACTTCCGTCTTCACTCTCCTGAACCACACGCCCTCCATTTTGGGATTTCCGATGACATAGTGCTGCACTCTGCCTGCCCTCTAGAAGAAAAACGTTGCCCTATGGTTCTACCCAGAAACCTCAAATGAGGATAAACCTGCATGCCACTCAACTGTACACCAATTATATAGTCTAGCCTGTGCACTAATGCCCTATCTGACACAACCTGAGGCCTGAATTCCCAACCGACACCCATACAGCTTGCCGTACACTGAGAACATCTGAACTGCCATGGCCTTAGTTTGCCATCTCTTTCCAACCTGGTTTTCAGGCTACAGAAACCTAGACCTTATCTCTACTCATTTCCCATGGGTGAACGTGATGCAGAAATCATAACACCTCCTTCCCTCTCGCCAAAATATTGTGGTTGGCATCTTATCCAAAGTTCAGTGGAGGACCCCTGTAGGGCCTACAGGAGTAGGAGTAGGGCCCCTGAGGGTAGTGTAGGGTCCCTGAGGCCCTGCCCATGCTTAAGAGCTGCGGTGGGCACAAACACACTTTGGGACCCTCAGTTTGAACCCCCCGTCCTAAAGTAAAGCCTCTCAGTGGTTGGACCATGAGCCAACATATGGGGGCCTGCCATGCCCCAAGTCACCCAATCTTAACCAGAGGTAGAGACATCTAGTCACCCCTACTCAGGGCTCTGCTCTGGAATCCCTCTTTGGTGGGACATTTGAGGTAAGTAAACACAGAAAGGATTTCCTCCCACCCACAGAATGACCCCAATCACTTGGGATCAGGCCATCCCCAGAGAGAAAGACTCCTCCATGACCCATGCGGCCAGCCCGACATTCCACGGCCACTATTGACACAAAATCCAGAGACATAAGCCTCACCCTTAGGTCATAGCCCAAAAAATTCTCCTCATAGTCTGTAGATCGGGCCTGCCCTACCTACGTCCCCCAAACCGTGTTTTCAGACTTCTAATCCTGACATCCCTGTCCCCACACACCCAAAAGGCTGAGGCCCCCTGGAGCCACACCTCAGGACTGTGCCTGCCCTCTCCAAGGAAATTCTTCCCATTCCATTGGCCACAACCCTACAGATTAGGAGAAACCTCCAAAGTCCCAGAGGCCATTCCAATAGTGTAGGCCGCCCAGTACAAAGAGGGGTGATCTGTCACAAGCTGAGCAACGACCTCAACTCACCCGTAGACAGATATCCCAAGAGAAAGGTATTAAACTGGACAGGCCCCTAGAACGTAATTGGTTCCATTGCTTTTGTTTCTAAGCATCTCTCCTCAGAGGCCTGTTTTCCAATACCAGCATATGGGGGAATCCAGAGATACCAATCAGAACAAATCTTGTCTCCACATGGGAAACTTATCCTTTGGAGCTCTGTAAAAACCTCCAGTTAGGAGAAAGCTTCAGGTAACCGGAGCCACCGCCCTATTGCAAAGTCTCCATGGACACAAAACCCGCATTATGACCATTCGGCAGGAGAGTACATTTCAACTCAGCCCTGTCGATTACTCCCCCAGAGCCAGAATATCAAACCTGCCTTGTCGCTAGGAGATAACTTGAATGCAAAGCAGAATCTCTAGGCATCCATCGTTGGAATCCTACTCTGGCGCCGTTCCATATGGGATGTACTGGGAGCCTTCCAACAGGTCTTGACTGTCCTGCAGAAGGAATCCTTGCAGACTGGAGCATCTCACAACTCCTATCGTGGGAAAACCTACATGGCCTCATGAGATGCTCCCCTTTATAAAGGGGCCATCATGGACAGAAACTCCAACCTGAGCCAACTTCTGATCCATTGCTTTGGTTTCTATGTATCTCTCCTCAGAGGCCTTGTTTCCAATATCAGAATATGGGGGTTTCCTAAGGAAACAATCAGAACAGATCTCATATCCACACGAGAAACTTGCCCCAAAGCCCTACAGTTTGGCAATACTGGGGCCACAATGCAGCACTCTGCCTGCTCTCCAGAAGAAAAACGTTGCTTTATGGATCTACCTAGAAAGCCGATTGAGGATCAACTGAACGCCACTCAACTTCACCCCAAATATACAGTCTACCCTGTCTAATGCCCTGTCAGACACAGCATGAGCCCACACCTCCAGACCTACGCTCAACAGCTAGCCACACACTGAGCTCATTGTACCCATCAGGTCCTTAGGTCTTCATCTCTTCCCAACCTCGGTTTTCAGGTTTCAGAACCTAGACCTAAACTCCAATCACTGTCCAGGGGTGAACGTGATGCAGAAATCACAACTCTTCCTTCGCCATGGCCGGAAACCTTGTGGTTGGCATATTCTCCAACGTTCAGTGTAGGAGAATCCAGCGTGGCCCATGAGGCCCTTCCCATGCTTGAGGGCCTTGTTGGGCACAAATAGGCATTGTGACCCTCAGCATGAGCCCTGTCCTCAAGGAAGACCTCTCAGTGTCTGAAATCAAGAGCCCACATATTGGACTTGCCATGCCCCTAGGCCCCCCAAACTTAAACAGAGGTGGGGTTATCCAGTTGTCCCTCCCAAGGACTCTGCTCTGGAATCCCTCTTTTATTGGCACACATGAGGTACATAAAATAAAATAAAAAACAGAAAGGACACCTCCCATCCCACAGAATGTACCCAAACTCTTGGGATTGGGTCAAATCCTCAGAGAAGGAAAGCCGTCCACAACCCATGAGGCCCACGCCAGCATTCGACCCACATTGTTGACACAAATCCAGAGACAAAACCTGAGCAAGCACCTCAAACTCACCCTGTTTCATATCCCGAAGTGTTATCATGGTCTATAGATTGGGCGGGCCATACCTATGTCCCCAATCCTAAGCGGAATTTGTGTTTTCAGACTTCTGTCCCCACAGGCCTGGCCCACACAGCCTCAAGGCTGGGCCCCTAGAGCCAAACTCAGAATTGTGCCAGGGGATTTCTGCCCATTCCCATTGGCCACAACCCTATAGATTTGGAGAAACTCCAAAATCCCGAGACCATTCCCCAATATTATAGGCTGCCCAGGACAAACAGGGGCGATCTTACACAAGCCGAGCAACTACCTCCCCTCAGATCCATAGACACGTATCCCCAGGAAAGAGATTGAACCAGACAGGCACCTAGGCCCTAATCATATCCATGGCTCTTGTTTCCAGGCATCTCTCCTCAGAGGCCTGGTTTCCAATACCAGCATTTGGGAGATTCCTTAGGCACTCATCAAAACAATTCTCTTCTCTACATAGGAAACGTACTCTTTAGAGCTCCATCAAAACCTCCGGTTATGAACATCCCTCAAGGCCCCCGATCAAGCACCCCATTCCAAGGTCTCCATGGACACAAATGCACATTATGACCCATCCTCAACTCACCCATTTCAACACACCCGCCTCGGTTGCTCCCCTAGATCCAGCAGATCGAACTTCCCTTGGCGCTATGAGACACCTGGAATGGGAGGCAGGCTGCACAGGCATCCATCCTTAGAACCCTGCTCTGGATAACTTCCTTATGGGATGTCCTGGAGCCATCCAGCAGGTCTCGACTGTCCCACGGAAGGAATCATTGCGGTTTGGAGCATCTCACAATTCCCATCATGGGAAAAACCTCCATGGCCTCGTGACACCCTCCCCTTCATGAAGGGGCCGTCATGGACAGAAACTCCAACCTGAGCCAACGTCTGATCCTAGCTCTGTCTTCAGGTACACGGGATCTCGAATCATCTCTGCAAACGGTTCCTGCCGTCCCCTCACCCCGAAATCTAAGTCTGGCTTGTGTTCTCAGAATTTTTTCCTCACACTCCTGGCCCACAAGCCTTCCAGTTTGGGAATTCTGGAGCCACTATGTGGCACTGTGTCTTCCTTCCAGAAGAAAAACGTTTGCCCTCTGGGGCTACCCAGTAACCACAAATGAGTACCAACCTGCACGAAACTCGACTGCACCCCAATGATACAGTCTAGCCTGGGCACTAATTCCCTGTCTGCCACAGCCTGAGCCTGCACCTCCAAACCCACACTCAACAGCTGGCCGAACACTGATCACAGTCACACCATGGCCTTAGGTCTTCATCTCTTCCCAACCTCAGTTTTCAGGCTTCAGAACCTAGACCTTAAATCCAATCACAGTCCAGGAGTGAAAGTGTTGCAGAAATTAGAACTCCTTCTTCCCCATGGCCAGAAAACTTGTGGTTGCCATATTGTGCAACGTTCAGTGTAGGAGAAACCAGCATGGTACATTAGGCCACGCCCTGACTTGAGGGGCTCCTTGGGCACAAAAACACATTGTGAAACTCAATGTGAGCCCTTTGCTCAAGGAAGGCCTCTCAGTGTCTGGACCAAGAGCCCACATATGGGGCTTGCCATGTTCTTAGGTCCCAATGTTAACCAGAGGTCTGGTTGTCCAGTCGCCCCTCCCCAGGACTCTGCTGTGGAATCCCTCTTTTGGTGGTCCACCTGACGTAAAAAAAAAAAAAAAACAGTAAGGCCTCCTCCCTTCCCACAGAATGACCCCAAACTCTTGGTATTGGGTCAAATCCCCAGAAAGGGAGCCTCATCGATGGCCCATGAGGACCCCCGGACATTCCATGGCAATTGGTGACACCTATCTAGAAAAAAATAAGCATGAGCAAGCACCTCACTTTCGCCCTTTGTTCATATCCCGAAGAGTTCTCCTCACGGTCTATATATCAGGCCGGCCATACCTACAGACCCAAACCTAAGTGGAGTTTGTGTTTTCAGACTTTTGTCCAAATAGCCCTGGACCACACACGCTCCACACTTGGGTCCCTGGAGCCACACCTCAGGACTGTGCTTCCCTTTCAAGAGAATTCTTCCCATTCCATTGGACACAACCTTGCAAATTAGGAAAAACCTCCAAAGTTACCGAGGCCATCCCAATAGTGTAGGCCGCCCAGGACAAACAGGTGTGATCTCAAACCAGCTGAGCAACTACCTCCACTCAGACAAAAGATGTCCCCAGAGAAGAATATTGAACCGGACAGGCCCCTAGGCCCTAATCAGATCCATTGCTTTGGTTCCCAGGCATCTCTCCTCAGAGGCCTCATTTCCAATACCAGCAAATGGTGGTTTCCTGAGGCACCAATAAGAACAAATCTCGTCTCCCCATGGAAAACTTGCTCATTGGAGCTTTGTTATAACCTCTGGTTAGGAGAATCCATCAGGGCCCTGGTGCCACTGCCCCATACCAAGGTCTCAATGGACTCAAACCAACATTAAGACCATCCTCAGGAAAGTCCATTTCAACTCATTTAAGACCATCCTCAGGAAAGTCCATTCCAACTCAGCCCCCTCTGATGCTATCCCAAGCCAGCAGATCAAACGTTTCTTGTTGCTAGGAGACAATTGGAATTGAGGCTGTCTGCCCAGGCATCCATACTTAGAACCCTGTTCTGGAAAAATACCTTAGGAGACGTCCTGGAGCCATCCAACAAATCTTAATTGTCCCACAGAAGGAATCCTTGCGGTTTGGAGCATCTCACAACTCTAATAGTGGGAAAACCCCCATGGCCCCATAATGCCCCCCCCTTCATGAAGGGGCCAACATGGACAGAAACTCCAACCTGAGCCAAAGTCTGATCCTCGACCTGACTTCAGACTCATGAGATCTCAATTCAGCTCTGCAGAGTGTGCCTGCCATGTCCATTCCCCGAAACCTAAGCCTAGCTTGTGTTCTCAGACTTCCGTCCTCACTCTCCTGGCCCACAAGCCCTCCAGTTTGGGAATTCCGAAGCCACAATGCAGCACTCTGCCTGCCCTCCAGAAGAAAAATTTTGCCCTATGCTGCTAATAAGAAACCCCAAATGATTATCTAATGCATGCCACTCGACTGTAAAGCAATTATACAGACTACCCTGAATACTAATGACCTGTCTGGCACAGCCTGAGACAAGACATTCCAAACGACACCTAGACAGCTGGCTCCAACCTGGACACAAGGGACCCGCTATGGCTGTAGTTTGTCATCTCTTCCCAACCTCGGTTTTCAGGCTTCAGAACCTAGACCTTATCTCCAATCACTGCCCAGGGGTGAACATGATTCAGAAATTAGAATTCCTCCTTCTCCTGGCCAGAAACCTTGTGGTTGGCATGTTGTCCAACGTTCAATGTGGGAAAACGTGCATTGTCGGAAAGGCCCCGCCAGTGCTTGAGGGCCGCCTAGGGCACAGACATGCATTGTGACCTGTAGCGTGAGTCCCGTATTAAAGTAACGCCTCTCAGTGGCTGGACCAAGATCCTGCATATGGGGCTTGTCATATCCATAGGCCCCCAGGCTTGACCAGAGAGCGAGTATTCCAGTTGTCAGTACCCACTGCTATGCTCCAGAATCCCTCTACTGGGTGGACACATGAAGCAGAAAACAGGACTCTTCCTTTCCCACAGAATGAACCCAAACTCTTGGGGGCTGGACAAACTACCAGAGAGGGAGACTTCTACGATCCAGGAGGCAACTCCTACATTAAACGGCCATTGTGGACAAAATATCCAGAGACAAAAGACTGAGCGACTGCCTCCCTCTCACCCTTCTTTCATATCCAGAGGAGCTCCCCTCACGGACTGTAGATCAGGCCTGCCATAACCTCGGCCCCAAACCTGAGCTGAGTTTGGGTTTTTGGATGTCTGTCTGCACAGCCGTGGCCCACACCCGCCTCCAGGCTGGGGTCTCTGGAGCCACACACACAGAACTGTGCCTGCTCTCTCCTAAGAAACTGCCCGTTCCATTGGCCACAACTCTACAAAATAGTAGAAACCTCAAGGTCCCCAAGGACATCCCACTACCGCAAGCCGCACTGGACAAACAGGGGCATTATGACACCAGCTGAGCAACTACTACCTCCATGCAGACACACAGACTGATATCTGCAAAGACAGAAGATAGAACCAGACAGGCCCCTAGGCCCTATTATGAACTCTTGCTTTGGTGTCCAGGTATCACTCCTCAGAGGCCTGGGTTCGAAGACCAGCATATGGGGCTATCCTGAGGCACCAGACAGAACACCTCTCATCTCCGCATGGAAAGCTTCCTTGTTGGAGTTGTGTCAAACCCTTCGGGTTGGAGAATCCTGCAGAGTCCCTTAGCTACTGCCACATTCCAAGGTCTCCATGGCCACCAACCAACATTATGACTCATCCGCAGAAAGTCCATTTAAACTCAGCCTTCTGGGTAGCTCACCCAAGAGCCCGCAGATTGAGCGTGCCTTGTCTCGACCAGGCAATGGGAAGGTGAGTTGGCGTTTCTCGGCATCCATGCTTAGGCCCCTGCTCTCGAGTCTTTCTGTATGGGGCATCCTGGAACCATCCAATAGTACTCGACTGTCCTGAAGAAGGAAACTTTGAAGTTTGGAGCAGCTCACAACTCCCAGTGTAGGGAAACCTCCCTGGCCTCATGATGCCCCCACCCCCTTCAGGAAGGGGCCGTCATGGACACAAACTCCAGCTTGAGGCAACATCTGGTACTCGCCCTGACCTCAGATGCAGGAGATCTCGATTCAGCCTCTGCACAGTGGGCCCAAACCTCTGCTACCTTGTGTTTTCAGACTTCCTTCATCACACTTCTGACAAACATGTCCTCAAGACTTGGAATTCTGGAAACAAAATGCAGCCCTATGCTCGCCCTCCAGAAGAAAAACGTTGCTCTATGGGGATCTCCATTAACCCCAAATGAGGATCAACCTGCTCGGTTCTCGACCTCACCCCAATTGGATTGTTCGGGTTGTCCATTCATCCCTCCCCAGAGCTCTGCTTTGAAATCCCTCTTTTGGTGGGACACCTGAGGTAACAAACTAAAAGGACTCCTCCCATCCTTCAGATTGACCCCAAACAATTGGGATTGGACCAAATTCACAGAGAGGAAGTCTCGTCCATGGCCCATGAGGCCTCCCCTAGATTCCACAGCCATCGTTGACAACAAATCCAGAGACAAAAGTCTGAGCAAGCGCCTCACACTCGCTCTTTTGTCGTATCCCAAATAGTTCTCCTCACGGTCTGTAGATCGGGCCTGCCATACCTACTTCCCAAACCTAAGCCGAGTTTGTGTTTTCAGACTTCTGTCCCCACATTCCTGGCCCACAGACCCTTCAGGCTGGGGCCCCTGGAGCCACACATCAGGACTGTGCCTGTCCATACCACGGGAATTCTGCCCATTCCATTGTCCACCATCTTACAAATTAGGAAAAACCTCCAGAGTCCCCAAGGACATCCCAATAATGTAGGCCGCCCAGGACAAACAAGGGTCATCTGAAACCAGTTGAGCATCTACCTCTACTCAGCGTAGATGGATGTCCCCAGAGAAGAAGATTGAATCAGACAGGCCCCTAGGCCTGAATCAGATTCATTGCTTTCGGTTACAGGTATCTCTCCTCAGAGGCCTGGTTTCCAATATTAGCATATGGGGATTTCATGAGGCAGCAATCAGAACAAATCTCTTCTCCACATGGGAAAATTATCCTTTGAAGATGTTTCAAAACCTCCAGTTAGGAGAATACTTCAGGGCCTGTGTGCCACTGCCCCATTACAAGGTCTCCATAGACACAAAAACACATTAGGACCCATCCACAGGAGAGTCCATTTCAACTGTGTGTATTCGGTTGCTCCGCGAGATCCAGCAGATGTAAATTGTCTTGTTGCTAGGAGACAATTGGAATGTGAGGTGGCATACCACGCCATCCATCCTTAAAACCCTGCTCGGAATCGTTGGCCTGGAGCCAACCAACAGGTCTCAATTGTCCTGCAGAAGAATCTTTGCAGTTGGGAGTTTCTCAGAACTTGCATCGTGAGAGAACCCCCATGGCCACATGATCCCCCCCCTTCATAAAGGGGCCATCAGGGACATAAGGTCCTACCTGAGCGATCGTCTGATCCTCACCCTGACTTCAGATACACGAGATCTCGGTTCAGGTCTGTAGATTGGCCTGCCATGTCCTCATCTAGAAACCTAAGCCTTGCTTGTGTCCTCAGACTTCTGTACACAGACTACTGGCTCACAAGCCCTCCAGTTTGGCAATCCAGAACTACAATGCAGCACTCTACCTGTCCTGCAGAAGAAATACATTGCCCTCTGGGGCTACCTAGAAACCCCAAATGAAGATCAACCTGCACGACACTTGGCTATACCCAAAATATATAGGATGACATGGGCAATAATGCCCTTTCTGACACAGCCTGAGACTGGACCTCATATGCCCACCCAGACAGCTGTCTACAAACTGAGAACTTCAGACCCCCCATGGCCTTAGGTCGTTATCCCTTCCCAACCTCAGTTTTCAGGCTTCAGAACCTAGACCTTATCTCCAATCACTGCCCAGGTTTGAAAATGATGCAGAAATCAGAACTCTTTCCCGATGGCAGGAAAACTTGTGGTTGGCTTGTTGTCCAACGTTCAGTGTAGTGGAAACCAGTGTGTCCCTTGAGGCCCCGCCATTGCTCGCGGTCCAGATAGGTAGCAAACACACATTGTGACCCTCAGCCTTAGCCCAGTCCTCAGGTAAGGCCTCTCAGTGGCTGGATGAAGAGACAGCATATTGGGCTTTCATGCCCATAGGCCCCAATTTTTAACCATAGTTCGTGTTGTCCCTTCACTCTTCCCCAGGGCTCTGCTTTGGAATTCCTCTTTTGGTGGGACACCTGATGTAACATCCCTGAAAGGAGTCCTCCATCCAACAGATTGACGAAAAACAATTGGGATCGGGCCAAATCCACGGAGAGCAAGATTCGTCCATGGCCCATGAGGCCTCCTCGACCTTCCACGGCAATCGCTGATACAAAATCCAGAGACAAAGGCCTAAGCAAGTGCCTCAGACTCGCCCTATCTTCATATCCTGAAGATGTCTTCTCATGGTTTGTAGATCGGGCCTGCCATACCTACGTCCCCAAACATAAGCTGAGTTTGTGTTTTCAGGCTTCTGTCCTCAACGTCCTGGGCCACATACCCTCCAGGCTGGGGACCATGGAGCCACACATTAGGACTGTGCCTACCCAATCCATGGGAATTCTGCCCATTCCATTGTCCAAAATCGAACAAATTAGGAGAACCCTCCAAAGTCCCTGAGGCCATCCCAATAGTATAGGTCGCCCGGGACAAAAAAGGGCAGTCTGACACCAGCTGAGCATCTACCACCACTCATACCCTAGAAGGATGTCCCCAGAGAAGAAGAGTGAACCAGACAGGACCCTAGGCCAAAATCGAATCCATTGCTTTGGTTTACAGGCATGTCTCCTCAAAACCCTGGATGCCAATACAAGCATTGGGGTTTTCCTGAGGTAACCATCAGAACAAACCTCGTCTCCACAAGGAAACTTGTGCATGGGAGCTATGTCAAAAGCTGAGGAGAATACTTCAGGGTCGCGGTGCCACCGCCCCATTCCAAGGCCCTCATGGACACAAAAACACATTAGACCCATCCTCAGGAAAGTCCATTTCAACTCAGCCACCCCGGTTGCTCACGCAGAGCCATCATGTCTAAACTGTCTTGTCGCTAGGAGACAATTGGAATGCGAGGCGGGCTTCCCAGGCATCCATCCTCGAACGTTGCTCTGGACTCATCCATATGGGATGTCCTGGAGCTGTCCAACAGGTCTCAATTGTCCCGCAGAAGGAATCCTTGGAGGGGGCATCCCACCACTCCCAACGTGGGAAAACCTCCACGGCCTCGAGATTAGGCTCCCTTTATGAAGGGGCCGTCATGAACAGAAAATCCAAGCTGAGCCAACGTCTGATCCTTGCTGTGACTTCAGATGCATGAGATATTGATTCAGATCTTCAGGGAGTACATGCCGTGCCCTCTCCCTGAAACCCAAGACTAGCTGTCCCTAGGACCCAATATTAACCAGATTTCTGGTTGTCCAATCGTCCCTCCCCAGGGCTCTACTCTGGAATCCTTCATTTGGTGGGACCCCTGAGTTTGAAAAACAAAACAAAACAAAACAACAACAACAAAAAACGGACTTCTTCCGTCCCAAGAATGACCCCAAACTCTTTGGATTGGGCCAAATACCCAGGGAGTAAGACTCGTCCATTTCCCATGAAGTCACCCGGAAATTTCATGACCATGAATGGCATGATATCCAGAGATAAATACTTGAGCAAGAGCCTCACACTTGCCTTTTTTTCATATCCCGAAGAGTTCTCCTCATGGTCTGTAGATTAGTCCTGCCATACCTATGACCCGAAACATAAGCCGAGTTTCTGTTTTTGGACAACTGTCCAAATAGCCCTGGCCTACACAGCCTACAGGCTTAGGCCCCTGGAGCCAAGCTGAGGACTGTACTTGCCCTCTCCAAGGGAATTCTGTGTGCCCATTCCAATGAACACAACGCTACTAATAGGATAAATCTCCAAAGTCCCTGAGGCCATCCCAATAGTGGTGGCTTCTCAGGACAAACAGGAGCAATCTGAGACCATCTGAGAACCTACCTGCACTCAGACTTGTAGATTGATATCCCGAGATGTTAAAAGAAACGAACAGGCCCCTAGGCCCTAATCGGATCCATTGCTTTGGTTTCCAGGCGTCTCTCCTCAGAGGCCTGGATTTCAGTACCAGCATATGGCTGTTTCTTGACTCACCCACCAGAACAAATATCATCTATACATGGGAAACTTGCACGTGGGAGTGATGTCAAAGCCTCTGTTTAGGAGAACCCTTCATGGCCCCAGTGCCACCACGTCATTCCAAGGTATCCATAGACACAAAAACACATTAGGACCCATCCACAGGAGAGTCTATTTCAACTCAGCGTATTCGGTTGCTCCGCGATATCCGGCAGATATAACTTGTCTTGTTGCTAGGAGACAATTGGAATGCGAGGTGGGCTACCCAGCCATCCATCCTTAGAACCCTGCTAGGAATCGTTAGCCTGGAGCCAACCAACAGGTCTCAATTGTCTTGCAGAAGAATCTTTGAAGTTGGGAGCTTCTCACAACTCCCATCGTGACAAAACACCCATGGCCTCGTGATCCCCCCACCTTCATTAAGTGGCCCCCTCAGAGACATAAGGTCCAACCTGAGCGATCATCTGATCCTCACCCTGACTTCAGATGCACGAGATCTCGGTTCAAATCTGTAGATTGTGCCTGCCATGTCCTCACCCAGAAACCTAAGCCTAGCTTGTGTCCTCAGACTTCCATCCTTAGACTAATGGCCCACAAGCCCTCCAGTTTGGCAATCCAGAATTATAATGCAGCACTCTGCCTGCCCTCCAAAAGAAAAACATTGCCTTCTGGGGCTAACCAGAAACACCAAATGAAGATCAACCTGCAAGCCACTAGGCTGTACCCAAAATATATAGGCTAACCTGGGCAATAATGCCCTTTCTGACAGAGCCTGAGCCTGGACCTCCTGGCCCCACCCATACAGCTGGCCACTCATTGAGCACATCGGACCAGCCATTGCCTTAGGTCATTATCTCTTCCCAGCCTCGGTTTTCAGGAATTAGAACATAGGCCTTATCTCCAATCACTGTCCATGTTTGAAAATGATGCAGAAATCAGAACTCTTTCCCGATGGCAAGAAACCTTGTGGTAGGCTTGTTGTATAATGATCAGTGTAGTGGATACCAGTGTTTCCAATGATGCTCGGCCACTGCTCGCAGGCCACATAGGTGGCAAACACACATTGTGACCCTCAGCCTTAGCCCAGTCCTCAGGTAAGGCCTCTCAGTGGCTGGATGAAGAGACAGCATATTGGGCTTGCCATGCCCTTAGGCCCCAATTTTTAACCATTGTTCAGGTTGTCCCTTCACTCTTCCCCAGGGCTCTGCTTTGGAATTCATCCTTTGGTGTGACACCTGAGGTAACAAACCTGAAAGGACTCCTCCCATCCCACAGATTGACGAAAAACAATTGTGATCGGGCCAAATACACAGAGAGCAAGATGTGTCCATGGCCCATGAGGCCTCCCCAACATTCCACGGCCATTGCTGATACAAAATCCAGAGACAAAAGCCTGAGCATGCGCCTCAGACTAGCTCATTCTTCATATCCTGAAAAGTTCTTCAGATAAGAACCTACACGACACTCGAATGCACCCAAAATATATAGTCTAACTTGGGCACTAATGCACTGTCGGACAACCTGAGCCCCGACCTCGTGACCAACACACAGACAGCTGACCGCACACTGAGCACATCAGATCCGCCATGGCCTTAGGTCATCATCTCTTCCCTACCTCAGTTTTCAGCCTTCAAAACCTAGAACTTATCTCCAATCACTGCCCAGGGGTGACTGTGATGCAGAAATCAGAACTCTTCCTTACCCATGGCAAGAAACCTTGTGGTTGGCATGTTGTCCAACGTTCAGTGTAGGAGAAACCAGCATTCACCCTGAGGCCACGCCTATCCTTGAGTGCGACGAGGCATAAACACGCATTGTGACCCTCACCGTGAGTCCTGTCCTCTAGTACGTCCTCAGTGGCTGGACCATTAGATGTCATAATGGGCTTGACATGTCCCTAGGCCCCAATTTTTAACCAGATTTCTGGTTGTCCAGTCGCCCCTCCCCAGGGCTCTACTCTGGAATCCCTCATTTGGTGGGACACCTGAGGTTAAAAAACAAAACAAAACAAATCAAGAACAACAGAACAACGGACTTCTTCCATCCCACAGAATGACCCCAAACTCTTTGGATATGGCCAAACCCCCAGAGAGTTAAGACTCGTCCATTTCCCATGAAGTCACCCGGAAATTTCACGACCATGTGTGACACGATAATCACAGACAAAAACTTGAGCAAGAGCCTCACACTCGCCCTTTTTTCATATCCCAAATAGTTCTCCTCATGGTCTGTAGTTCAGTCCTGCCATACCTATGACCCGAAACATAAGCTGAGTTTGTGTTTTCAGACAACTGTCCAAACAGCCCTGGCATACACACCCTACATGCTCAGGTCCCTGGAGCCAAACCTGATGACTGTGCTTGCACTCTCCAATGGAATTGTATGTGCCCATTCCAATGGCCTCAACCCTACTAATAGGATAAACCTCCAAAGTCCCTGAGGCGATCCCAATAGTGGTGGCTTCCCAGGACAAACAGGGGCAATCTGGGCCCATCTGAGAACCTACCGGCACTCAGACCCGTAGACTGATGTCCCCAGAGGTAAAAAGGAACGAACAGGCCACTAGTCACCTGACGGATCCATTGCTTTGGTTTCCAGGCATCTCTCCTCAGAGGCCTGGATTTCAATAACAGCATATGGCTGCTTCTTGACTCACCCATCAGAACAAATCTCATCTACACATGGGAAACTTGCACGATGGAGCTGTGTGAAAGCCTCTCATTAGGAGAACCCTTCAGGGCCCCAGTGCCACCGCTTCATTCCAAGGTCTCCATAGACACAAAATCATATTAGGAAATATCCACGGGAGAGTCCATTTCAATTCAGCCTCCTCGGTTGCTCCCCCTTATCCAGCAGATCTAACCTGTCTTGTTGCTTGGAGACAATTCGAATGCGAGGTGGCCTACCCAGCCATCCATCCTTAGAACCCTGCTCGGAATCGTTGTCCTGGAGCCAACCAACAGGTCTCAATTGTCCTGCAGAAGAATCTTTGCAGTTGGGATCTTCTCACAACTCCCATCGTGGGAAAACACCCATGGCCTCGTGATCAACAACCCCTTCAAGAAGGGGCCATCAGAGACAGAATGTCCAACCTGAGCGATCGTCTGATCCTCGCCCTGACTTCAGATGCACGAGACCTCGATTCAGGTCTGTAGATTGTGCCTGCCATATCCTCACCCAGACACCTAGGCCTAGCTTGGGTGCTCAGACTTCCGTCCTCAGACTGCTGGCCCACAAGCCCTCCAGTTTGGCCATCCAGAACTACATGCAGCACTCAGCCTGCCCACTAGAAGAAAAACATTGCCCTCTGGTGCTACCCAGAAACCACAAAAGAGGATCAACCTGCACGCCATTTTGCTGTACCCCAAATATAAGGGATGTCCAGGGCACTAATGCCCTTTCTGACACAGCGTGAGCCTGGACCTCCTGGCCCCACCCAGACAGCTGGCTACACACTGAGCACATCGGACCCGCCATGGCCTTAGGTCGTCATCTCTTCTCAACCTCGGTTTTCAGGCTTCAGAACCTAGACCTTATCTCCAATTATGGCACGGGTTTGAAAATGATGCAGAAATCAGAACTCTTTCCCCATGGCAAGAAACCTTGTGGTTGGCATGTTGTCCAAGTTTCAGTGTAGTTGAAACCAGTGTGGCCCTTGAGGCCCCGCCCATGCTTGCGGGCCACATTGGTCACAAACACACATTGTGACCCTCAGCCTGAGCCCAGTCCTCAGGTAAGGCCTCTCAGTGGCTGGATGGAGAGACAGCATATTGGGCTTGCCATGCCCCTAGGCCCCAATTTTTAACAGTAGTTCGGGTTGTCCTTTCACTCTTCCCCAGGGCTCTGCTTTGGAATTCCTATTTTGGTGGGACACCTGAGGTAACAAACCTGAAAAGGAGTCCTCCCATCCCACAGATTGACGAAAAACAATTGTGATCGGGCCAAATACACAGAGAGCAAGATGCGTCCATGGCCCATGAGGCCTCCCGAACATTCCACGGCCATCGCTGATAAAAAATCCAGAGACAAATGCCTGAGCACGCGCCTCAGACTCGCTCATTCTTCATATCCTGAAGAGTTCTTCAGATAAGAACCTACACTGCACTTGAATGCACCCAAAATATATCGTCTAACCTGGGCACTAATGCACTGTCTGAAGACCTGAGCCTGACCTCGTGACCAACACACAGACAGCTGACCGCACACTGAGCACATCAGACCCGCCATGGCCTTAGGTCATCATCTCTTCCCTACCTCATTTTTCAGGCTTCAGAACCTAGACCTTATATCCAGTCACTGCCCAGGGGTGACTGTGATGCAGAAATCAGAACACTTCCTTACCCATGGCAAGAAACCTTGTGTTTGGCATGTTGTCCAACGTTCAGTGTAGGAGAAACCAGCATTCACCCTGAGGCCACGCCCATTCTTGAGTGCGACGAGGGTATAAACACGCATTGTGACCCTCACCGTGAGTCCTGTCCTCTAGTATGTCCTCTCAGTGGCTGGACCATTAGATGTCATAATGGGCTTGACATGTCCCTAGGCCCCAGTTTTTAACCAGATTTCTTGTTGTCCAGTCGCCCCTCCCCAGGGCTCTACACTGGAATCCCTCATTTGGTGGTGCACCTGAGGTTGAAAAACAAAACAAAACAAATCAACAACAACAGAACAACGGACTTCATCCATCCCACAGAATGACCCCAAACTCTTTGGATGTGGCCAAACCCCCAGAGATTAAGACTCGTCCATTTCCCATGAAGTCACCCGGAAATTTCACGACCATGAGTGACACGATATCCAGAGACAAAAACTTGAGCAAGAGCCTCACCCTCGCCGTTTTTTCATATCCTGATGAGTTCTCCTCATGGTCTGTAGAGCAGTCCTGCCATACCTATGACCCGAAACATAAGCTGAGTTTGTGTTTTCAGACAACTCTCCAAACAGCGTTGGCCTACACACCCTACAGGTTCAAGCCCCTGGAGCCAAACATTAAGACTGGGCTTGCCCTCTCCAAGGGAATTGTATGTGCCCATTCCAATGGCCACAACCCTTCTAATGGGATAAACCTCCAAAGTCCCTGAGGCTATCCCAATATTTGTGGCTTCCCTGGACAAACAGGGGCAATCTGGGCCCATCTGAGCACCTACCGGCACTCAGACCCATAGACTGATGTCCCCAGAGTAAAAAGGAACGAACAGGCCCATAGGCACCTATCGGATCTATTGCTTTGGTTTCCAGGCATCTCTCCTTAGAGGTCCTTAGAACCCTTAGAACCCTGCCCTTGCGTCGTTCCTTATGGGACATCCTTGAGCCATCCAACAGGTGTCGACTGTCCCACAGGAATCCTTGTTCATGGACCACCTCACAACTCATATCATGGAAAGCTTCCAAGGTCACATGATGCCCCCAATCTTCATGAAGGCGGATCATGGAAAGAAACTCCAACCTGAGCCAACGGCTGATCTCGCCATGACTTCAGATGCACGAGGTCTTGATTAAGCTCTTCAGAGTGTACCTGCTGTGCCCTCACCCCAAAACCTAAGCATAGCTGGTGTTCTCAGACTTCCGTCCTCACTCTCCTGGACCACACGCCCTCCATTTTGGGATTTCCGATGACACAGTGCTTCACTCTGCCTGCCCTCTAGAAGAAAAACGTTGCCCTGTGGGTCTACCCAGAAACCTCAAATGAGGATAAACCTGCATGCCACTCAACTGTACACCAATTATATAGTCTAGCCTGTGCACTAATGCCCTGTCTGACACAACCTGAGGCCTGAATTCCCAACCGACACCCAGACAGCTTGCCGTACACTGAGAACATCTGAACCGCCATGGCCTTAGTTTGCCATCTCTTTCCAACCTGGTTTTCAGGCTACAGAAACCTAGACCTTATCTCTACTCATTTCCCATGGGTGAACGTGATGCAGAAATCAGAACTCCTCCTTCCCTCTCACCAGAATCTTGTGGTTGGCATCTTATCCAAAGTTCAGTGTAGGACCCCTGTAGGACCTACAGGAGTAGTAGTAGAGCCCCTGAGGGTAGTGTAGGGTCCCTGAGGCCCTGCCCATGCTTAAGAGCTGCGGTGGGCACAAACACACATTGGGACCCTCAGTTTGAGCCCTGTCCTCAAGTAAAGCCTCTCAGTGGCTGGACCATGAGCCCGCATATGGGGCCTGCCATGCCCCAAATCACCCAATCTTAACCAGAGGTAGAGACATCTAGTCACCCCTACTCAGGGCTCTACTCTGGAATCCCTCTTTGGTGGGACATTTGAAGTAAGTAAACACAGAAAGTATTGCTCCCACCCACAGAATGACCCCAATCACTTGGGATCAGGCCATCCCCAGAGAGAAAGTATCGTCCATGGCCCATGAGGCATGCCCGACATTCCACGGCCACTATTGTCACAAAATCCAGAGACATAAGCCTCACCCTTAGGTCATAGCCCAAAAAATTCTCCTCATATTCTGTAGATCGGGCCTGCCATACCTACGTCCCCAAACCTAAGCCAAGTTTGTGTTTTCAGACTTCTATCCTGACATCCCTGTCCCACACAACCTCCAGGCTGAGGCCCCTGGAGCCACACTTCAGAACTGTGCCTGCCCTCTTCAAGGAAATTCTTCCCATTCCATTGGCCACAACCCTACAGATTAGGAGAAACCTCCAAAGTCCCAGAGGGCATTCCAATAGTGTAGGCCGCCCAGTACAAAGAGGGGTGATCTGTCACAAGCTGAGCAACGACCTCAACTCACCCGTAGACAGATATCCCAAGAGAAAGGTATTAAACTGAAAAGGCCCCTAGAACGTAATTGGTTCCATTGCTTTTGTTTCTTAGCATCTCTCCTCAGAGGCCTGTTTTCCAATACCAGCATATGGGGGATTCCAGCGATACCAATCACAACAAATCTTGTCTCCACGTGGGAAACTTATCCTTTGGAGCTCTGTAAAAACCTCCAGTTAGGAGAAAGCTTCAGGTAACCGGAGCCACCGCCCTATTCCAAGGTCTCCATGGACACAAACCCGCATTATGACCATTCGGCAGGAGAGTACATTTCAACTCAGCCCCGTTGATTACTCCCCCAGAGACAGAGTATCAAAACTGCCTTGTCGCTAGGTGACAACTGGAATGTAAAGCAGACTCTCTAGGCATCCATCGTTGGAATCCTGCTCTGGCGCCGTTCCATATGGGATGTCCTGGGAGCCTTCCAACAGGTCTTGACTGTCCTGCAGAAGGAATCCTTGCAGATTGGAGCATCTCACAACTCCTTTCGTGGGAAAACCTACATGGCCTCATGAGGTGCTCCCCTTTATAAAGGTGCCACCATGGACAGAAACTCCAACCTGAGCCATCTTCTGATCCATTGCTTTGGTTTCTATGTATCTCTCCTCAGAGGCCTGGTTTCCAATATCAGAATATGGGGGTTTCCTAAGGAAACAATCAGAACAGATCTCATCTCCACATGAGAAACTTGCTCTTTGGAGCTGTGTCAATACCTCAGGTTAGGAGGATCCTTCAGGGCGCTGGCACCATGGCCCAATTCCAATGTCTCCAAGGACACAAACTTACATTATGATCCATCCTCAGGAGAGTCCATTCCAAATCAGCCCCCTCGGCTGCTCACCCAGAGCCAGCAGATCAAACCTGCGTTGTCACTAGGAGACAGTTGGAATGCGAGGTGGGCTGCCCAGGCATCCATCCTTAGAACCCTGCTCTGGAGAATTTCTTTATGGGACGTCTTGAATCCAACCAACCTGTCTTGACTGTCTCGCAGAATGAATCCTTGTGGTTTGAAGCATCACACAATCCCACTGTGAGAAAACCTCCATTTCCTCATGATACCCCACACCTTCATAAATGGCCATCATGGACAGAAACTCCATCCTAAGCCAAAGTCTGATCCACGCCCTGAATTCAGAAGCACGAGATCTCGATTCAGCACTTGAGAGTGTGCCTGCTGTGCCCACGCCCCGAAACCTAAGCCTAACTTGTGTTCTCAGACTTCCGTCTTCACAATCCTGGCCACACCCCTCCAGTTTGGCAATTCTGGAGACCCAATGCAGCACTTTGCCTGCCCTCCAGAAGATAAATGTTGCCCTATAGGGCTAACCAGAAACGCCAAATGAGTAACAACCTACATGCCACTCGACCATACCCCAATTATACAATCTAGCCTGTGCACTAAAGCCCTGTCTGACACAGCCTGAAGGCAGACCTCCAGTCAAACACCCAGACAGCTGGCCGAACACTGAGCATATCAAACCCACAATGGCTTTCGTCCATCATCTCTACCCAACCTCAGTTTTCACCTTCAGAACCTAGACCTTATCTCCACTCACTGCTCAGGAGTGAACGTGATACAAGAATCAGAACTTCTCCTTCACCATGGCAAGAAACCTTGTGGTTGGCATGTTGTCCAACGTTCATTGTAGGAGAAAGCACCATGGACTATGAGGCCCCACCTATCCCTGAGGGCTACAATTTGCACAAACACACATTGTGACCCTCAGCGTGAGCCCTATCCTCATGTAAAGCCTCTTAGTGACTGGAACTACAGCCCACATATGGGGCGTGCCAAGCCCCTAGTCCCCCAATCTCAACCAGAGTTAGAGATGTCTAGTCACCCCTACTCAGGGCACTGCTCTGGAATCCCTCTTTGGTGGGACACCTGAGGTAAAAAAAAAAAAAATACAGAAAGGACTCTTCCCATCCACAGAATGATCCCAACCACTTGGGATCAGGCCAAATCACCAGAGAAAGACTTGTCCATGGCCCTTGAGGACACCCCGACATTCCACGGCCACCGTAGGCACAAAATCCAGAGACAAAAGCCTGAGCAAACGCCACATACTCGCCCTTTGTTCATAGCCCGGAAAATTCTCACGGTCTGTAGATCGAGCCTTCATACATACATTCCCAAACCTAAGCTGAGTTTGTGTTTTCAGACTTCTGTCCCCACAGTCCTGGCCCACACACCATCCAAGCTGGGGCCCCTGGAGCCACACCTGTGCACTGTGGCTTCCTTCTCCAGGGGAATTCTGTCATTTCCATTGGCCACAACCCTATAGATTAGGAGAAACCTCCAAACTCCCCGAGGCCATCCCAATAGTGTTGGCTGCCCAGGACAAGCAGGGATGATCTTTCACAAGTTAGGAAACTACCTCCACTCAGACCCAGAGACAGATATCCCCATAGAATAAGATTGAACTGGACAGGCACTTAGGCCCTAATCAGATCCATTGCTTTTGTTTCCAGGCATCTCTCCTCAGAGGCCTGGTTACCAATACCAGCATATGGGGGATTTCTGAGGCACTCATAGAAAAATCTCGTCTCCACATAGGAAATGTACTCTTTGGAGCTCTATATAAACCTCTGTTTAGGAGAATCTTTCAGGGCCCCGGATCAAGCGCCCCATTCCAAGGTCTCCATGGACTTAAACCCACATTATGATCTATCGTCGGTAGAGTCCATGTCAACTCATCCCCCTTGGTTTCTCCCCCAGGGCCTGCAGATCAAACCTGCCTTGTTGCTAGGAGACAACTAGAATGGGAGGCGGGCTGCCCAGGCATCCATCCTTAGAACACTACTCTGGAGTCGTTCCATATGGGACATCCTAGAGCCATCCAACAGGTCTCAAGTGTCCCACAGAAGGAATCTTTGCAGTCTGGTGCATCTCACTACTCCCATTGTGGGAAAATCTTCATGGCCTCTTGAGACGCTCCACTTTATAAAGGGGCCATCATGGACAGAAACTCCAACCTGAGCAAACGTCTGATATTCGCCCTGGCTTCAGGTGCATGAGATCTTGATTCAGGTCTGCAGAGTGTGCCTTCTGTGCCCTCACCCCAAAAACTAAGCCTAGCTTGTGTTCTCAGACTACCGTCCTCACACCCCTGGCCACAAAGCCCTACAGTTTGGCAATACTGGGGCCACAATGCAGCACTCTGCCTGCCCTCCAGAAGAAAAACGTTGCCTTATGGAGCTACCTAGAAACCCGAATGAGGATCAACTGAACGCCACTCAACTTCACCCCAAATATACAGTCTACCGTGTCTAATGCCCTGTCTGACACAGCATGAGCCCACACCTCCAGACCTACGCTCAACAGCTAGCCACACACTGAGCTCATTGTACCCATCAGGTCCTTAGGTCTTCATCTCTTCCCAACCTCGGTTTTCGGGTTTCAGAACCTAGACCTAAACTCCAATCACTGTCCAGGGGTGAACGTGATGCAGAAATCACAACTCTTCCTTCGCCATGGCCGGAAACCTTGTGGTTGGCATATTCTCCAACGTTCAGTGTAGGAGAATCCAGCGTGGCCCATGAGGCCCTTCCCATGCTTGAGGGCCTTGTTGGGCACAAATAGGCATTGTGACCCTTAGCATGAGCCCTGTCCTCAAGGAAGACCTCTCAGTGTCTGAATCAAGAGCCCACATATTGGACTTGCCATGCCCCTAGGCCCCCAAACTTAAACAGAGTTGTGGTTATCCAGTTGTCCCTACCAAGGACTCTGCTCTGGAATCGCTCTTTTATTGGCACACATGAGGTACATAAAATAAAATAAAAAACAGAAAGAACTCCTCCCATCCAACAGAATGTACCCAAACTCTTGGGATTGGGTCCAATCCTCAGAGAAGGAAAGCCGTCCACAACCCATGAGGCCACGCCAGCATTCGACCCACATTGTTGACCCAAATCCAGAGACAAAACCTGAGCAAGCACCTCAAACTCACCCTTTTTCATATCCCGAAGTGTTATCACGTTCTGTAGATTGGGCGTGCCATACCTATGTCCCCGATCCTAAGCGGAATTTGTGTTTTCAGACTTCTGTCCCCACAGGCCTGGCCTACACACCCTCAAGGCTGGGCCCCTAGACCCAAACTCAGAACTGTGTCTGCCCTCTCCAGGGGATTTCTGCCCATTCCATTGGCCACAACTCTATAGATTAGGAGAAACTCCAAAGTCCCAAGGCCATTCCCAATATTATAGGCTGCCCAGGACAAACAGGGGCGATCTGACACAAGCCGAGCAACTACCTCCCCTCAGATCCATAGACACGTATCCCCAGGAAAGAGATTGAACCAGACAGGCACCTAGGCCCTAATCATATCCATTGCTTTTGTTTCCAGGCATCTCTCCTCAGAGGCCTGGTTTCCAATACCAGCATATGGGAGATTCCTTAGGCACTCATCAAAACAATTCTCTTCTCTACATAGGAAACGTACTCTTTAGAGCTCCATCAAAACCTCCGGTTATGAACATCCCTCAAGGCCCCGGATCAAGCACCCCATTCCAAGGTCTCCATGGACACAAATGCACATTATGACCCATCCTCAACTCACCCATTTCAACACACCCGCCTCGCTTACTCCCCTAGATCCAGCAGATCGAACTTGCCTTGGCGCTATGAGACACCTGGAATGGGAGGCAGGCTGCCCAGGCATCCATCCTTAGAACCCTGCTCTGGATAACTTCCTTACGGGATGTCCTGGAGCCATCCAGCAGGTCTCGACTGTCCCACGGAAGGAATCATTGCGGTTTGGAGCGTCTCACAATTCCCATCGTGGGAAAACCTCCATGGCCTCGTGACACCCTCCCCTTCATGAAGGGGCCGTCATGGACAGAAACTCCAACCTGAGCCAACGTCTGGTCCTAGCTCTGTCTTCAGGTACACGGGATCTCGAATCATCTCTGCAGACGGTTCCTGCCGTCCCCTCACCCCGAAATCTAAGTCTGGCTTGTGTTCTCAGAATTTTTTCCTCACACTCCTGGCCCACAAGCCTTCCAGTTTGGGAATTCTGGAGCCACTATGTGGCACTGTGTCTTCCTTCCAGAAGGAAAACGTTGCCCTCTGGGGCTACCCAGTAACCACAAATGAGTACCAACCTGCACGAAACTCGACTGCACCCCAATGATACAGTCTAGCCTGGGCACTAATTCCCTGTCTGCCACAGCCTGAGCCTGCACCTCCCAACCCACACTCAACAGCTGGCCGAACACTGAGCACATCAGTCACACCATGGCCTTAGGTCTTCATGTCTTCCCAACCTCAGTTTTCAGGCTTCAGAACCTAGACCTTAAATCCAATCACAGTCCAGAGTGAAAGTGTTGCAGAAATTAGAACTCCTTCTTCCCCATGGCCAGAAAACTTGTGGTTGCCATATTGTGCAACGTTCAGTGTAGGAGAAACCAGCATGGTACATTAGGCCACGCCTTGACTTGAGGGGCTCCTTGGGCACAAAAACACATTGTGAAACTCAATGTGAGCCCTATTCTCAAGGAAGGCCTCTCAGTGTCTGGACCAAGAGCCCACATATGGGGCTTGCCATGTTCTTAGGTCCCAATGTTAACCAGAGTTCTAGTTGTCCAGTCGCCCCACCCCAGGACTCTGCTGTGGTATCCCTCTTTTGGTGGTCCACCTGAGGTAAAAAAAAAGACAACAACAACAAAAAAAAAACCAGAAAGGCCTCCTCCCTTCCCACAGAATGACCCCAAACTCTTGGGATTGGGTCAAATCCCCAGAAAGGGAGCCTCATCGATGGCCCATGAGGACACCCGGACATTCCATGGCAATCGGTGACACATATCCAGAAAAAAATAAGCATGAGCAAGCACCTCACTTTTGCCCTTTGTTCATATCCCGAAGAGTTCTCCTCACGGTCTATATATTGGGCCGGCCATACCTACAGACCCAAACCTAAGTAGAGTTTGTGTTTTCAGACTTTTGTCCAAATAGCCCTGGACGACACACGCTCCACACTTGGGTCCCTGGAGTCACACCTCAGGACTGTGCTTCCCTTTCAAGAGAATTCTTCTCATTCCATTGGCCACAACCTTGCAAATTAGGAAAAACCTCCAAAGTTACCGAGGCCATCCCAATAGTGTAGCCCGCCCAGGAAAAACAGGTGTGATCTCAAAACAGCTGAGCAACTACCTCCACTCAGACAAAAGATGTCCCCAGAGAAGAATATTGAACCGGACAGGCCCCTAGGCCCTAATCAGATCCATTGCTTTGGTTTCCAGGCATCTCTCCTCAGAGGCCTCATTTCCAATACCAGCAAATGGTGGTTTCCTGAGGCACCAATAAGAACAAATCTCGTCTCCCCATGGAAAACTTGCTCATTGGAGCTTTGTTATCACCTCTGGTTAGGAGAATCCTTCAGGGCCCTGGTGCCACTGCCCCATACCAAGGTCTCAATGGACTCAAACCAACATTAAGACCATCCTCAGGAAAGTCCATTTCAACTCATTTAAGACCATCCTCAGGAAAGTCCATTCCAACTCAGCCCCCTCTGATGCTACCCCAAGCCAGCAGATCAAACGTTTCTTGTTGCTAGGAGACAATTGGAATTGAGGCTGTCTGCCCAGGCATCCATACTTAGAACCCTGTTCTGGAAAAATACCTTAGGAGACGTCCTGGAGCCATCCAACAAATCTTAATTGTCCCACAGAAGGAATCCTTGCGGTTTGGAGCATCTCACAACTCTAATAGAGGGAAAACCCCCATGGCCTCATAATGCCCCCCCCCCTTCATGAAGGGGCCAACATGGACAGAAACTCCAACCTGAGCCAAAGTCTGATCCTCGACGTGACTTCAGACTCATGAGATCTCAATTCAGCTCTGCAGAGTGTGCCTGCCATGTCCATTCCTGGAAACCTAAGCCTAGCTTGTGTTCTCAGACTTCCGTCCTCACTCTCCTGGCCCACAAGCCCTCCAGTTTGGGAATTCCGAAGCCACAATGCAGCACTCTGCCTGCCCTACAGAAGAAAAACTTTGCCCTATCCTGCTAATAAGAAACCCCAAACGATTATCTAATGCATGCCACTCGACTGTAAAGCAATTATACAGCCTACCCTGAATGCGAATGCCCTGTCTGGCACAGCCTGAGACAACACATCCCAAACGACACCTAGACAGCTGGCTCCAACCTGGACACAAGGGACGCGCTATGGCTGTAGTTCGTCATCTCTTCCCAACCTCAGTTTTCAGGCTTCAGAACGTAGACCTTATCTCCAATCACTGCCCAGGGGTGAACGTGATGCAGAAATTAGAATTCCTCCTTCCCCATGGCCAGAAACCTTGTGGTTGGCATGTTGTCCAACGTTCAATGTGGGAAAACCTGCTTTGTCGGAAAGGCCACGCCAGTGCTTGAGGGCCGCCTAGGGCACAGACATGCATTGTGACCTGTAGCGTGAGTCCCGTATTAAAGTAACGCCTCTCAGTGGCTGGACCAAGATCCTGCATATGGGGCTTGTCATATCCATAGGCCCCCAGGATTGACCAGAGAGCGAGTATTCCAGTTGTCAGTACCCACTGCTATGCTACAGAATCCCTGTACTGGGGGGACACATGAAGCAGAAAAGAGGACTCTTCCCTTCCCACAGAATGACCCCAAACTCTTGGGGGCTGGACAAACAACCAGAGAGGGAGACTTCTACGACCCATGATGCAACTCCTACTTTAAATGGCCATTGTGGACAAAATATCCAGAGACAAAAGACTGAGCGACTGCCTCCCTCTCACCCTTCTTTCATATCCAGAGGAGCTCCCCTCACGGACTGTAGATCAGGCCTGCCATAACCTCGGCCCCAAACCTGAGCTGAGTTTGGGTTTTTGGATGTCTGTCTGCACAGCCGTGGCCCACACCGCCTTCAGGCTGGTGTCTCTGGAGCCACACCACAGAACTGTGACTGCTCTCTCCTAAGAAATTGCCCGTTCCATTTGCCACAACTCTACAAAATAGTAGAAACCTCAAGGTCCCCAAGGACATCCCACTACCGCAAGCCGCACTGGACAAACAGGGGCATTATGACACCAGCTGAGCAACTACTACCTCCATGCAGACACACAGACTGATATCCGCAGAGACAGAGGATTGAACCAGACAGGCCCCTAGGCCCTATTATGAACTCTTGCTTTGGTGTCCAGGTATCACTCCTCAGAGGCCTGGGTTCGAAGACCAGCATATGGGGCTATCCGGAGGCACCAGACAGAATACCTCTCATCTCCGCATGGAAAGCTTCCTTGTTGGAGTTGTGTCAAACCCTTCGGGTTGGAGAATCCTGCAGAGTCCCTTAGCTACTGCCACATTCCAAGGTCTCCATGGCCACCAACCCACATTATGACTCATCCTAAGGAAAGTCCATTTAAACTCAGCCTTCTGGGTAGCTCACCCAAGAGCCCGCAGATTGAGCGTGCCTTGTCTCGACCAGGCAATGGGAAGGGGAGTTGGCGTTTCTCGGCATCCATGCTTAGGCCCCTGCTCTCGAGTCTTTCTGTATGGGGTATCCTGGAACCATCCAATAGTACTCGACTGTCCTGAAGAAGGAAACTTTGAAGTTTGGAGCAGCTCACAACTCCCAGCTTAGGGAAACCTCCCTGGCCTCATGACGCCCCCACCCCCTTCAGGAAGGGGCCGTCATGGACACTAACTCCAGCTTGAGGCAACATCTGATACTTGCCCTGACCTCAGATGCAGCAGATCTCGATTCAGCCTCTACACAGTGGGCCCAAACCTCGTGCTACATTGTGTTTTCAGACTTCCTTCCTCACACTCCTGGCAAACATGTCCTCAAGATTTGGAATTCTGGAACCAAAATGCAGCCCTATGCTGGCCCTACAGAAGAAAAACGTTGCTCTATGGGGATCTCCATAAACCCCAAATGAGGATCAACCTGCTCGGTTCTCGACCTCACCCCAATTGGATTGTTCGGGTTGTCCATTCATCCCTCCCCAGAGCTCTGCTTTGGAATCCCTCTTTTGGTGGGACACCTGAGGTAACAAAACTAAAAGGACTCCTCCCATCCTTCAGATTGACCCCAAACAATTGGGATTGGACCAAATTCACAGAGAGGAAGTCTCGTCCATGGCCCATGAGGCCTCCCCGAGATTCCACAGCCATCGTTGACAACAAATCCAGAGACAAAAGTCTGAGCAAGCGCCTCACACTCACTCTTTTGTCGTATCCCGAAGAGTTCTCCACACGGTCTGTGGATCGGGCCTGCCATACCTACTTCCCAAACCTAAGCCGAGTTTGTGTTTTCAGACTTCTGTCCCCACATTCCTGGCCCACAGACCCTTCAGGCTGGGGCCCCTGGAGCCACACATCAGGACTGTGCCTGTCCATACCACAGGAATTCTGCCCATTCCATTGTCCACAATCTTACAAATTAGGAAAAACCTCCAGAGTCCCCAAGGACATCCCAATAATGTAGGCCGCCCAGGACAAACAAGGGTCCTCTGAAACCAGCTGAGCATCTCCCTCTACTCAGCGTAGATGGATGTCCCCAGAGAAGAAGATTGAATCAGACAGGCCCCTAGGCCTGAATCAGATTCATTGCTTTTGGTTACAGGTATTTCTCCTCAGAGGCCTGGTTTCCAATATTAGCATATGGGGATATCATGAGGCAGCAATCAGAACAAATCTCTTCTCCACATGGGAAAATTGTTCCTTTGAAGATGTCTCAAAACCTCCAGTTAGGATAATCCTTCAGGGCCTGTGTGCCACTGCCCCATTACAAGGCCTCCATAGACACAAAATCATATTAGGACACATGTTCGGAAGAGTCGAATTTAACTCAGCATAATCGGTTGCTCCGCGAGATCCAGCAGATCTAACTTGTCTTGTTGCTAAGAGACAATTGGAATGCGAGGTGGCCTACCCCGCCATCCATCCTTAGAACCCTGCTCAGAATCATTGGCCTGGAGCCACCAACAGGTCTCAAATTTCCTGCAGAAGAATCTTTGCAGTTGGGAGCTTCTCACAACTCGCAACGTGAGAAACCCCCATGGCCACGTGATACCCCCCCCTTCATGAAGGGGCCATCAGTGACATAAGGTCCAACCTGAAAAATAGTCTGATCCTCACCCTGAATACAGATGCACGAGATCTCGATTCACGTCTGTATATTGTGCCTGCCATGTCCTCACCCAGTAACCTAAGCCTAGCTTGTGTCCTCAGACTTCCGTCCTCAGACTAATGGCCCACAAGCCCTCCAGTTTGGCAATCCAGAATTACAATGCAGCACTCTGCTTGCCTTCCAGAAGAAAAACATTGCCATCTGGGGCTACCTAGAAACCCCAAATGAAGATCAACCTGCACGCCACTTGGCTGTACCCCAAGTATATAGGCTGACCTGGGCAATAATGCCCTTTCTGACACAGCCTGAGCCTGGACCTCCTGGCCCCACCCAGACAGCTTGCCGCTCACTGAGCACATAGGACCAGCCATTGCCTTAGGTCGTTATCTCTTCCCAACCTCGGTTTTCAGGATTCAGATCCTAGACCTAATCTCCAATCACTGCCCAGGTTTGAAAATGATGCAGAAATCAGAACTCCTTCCCAAAGGCAAGAACCTTGTGGTTGGCTTGTTGTCCAACGTTCAGTGTAGTGGAAACTTGTTTGCCCGATGAAGCCCCGCCATTGCTCGTGGGCCACATAGGTGGCAAACTCACATTGTGACCCACAGCCATAGCCCAGTCCTCAGGTAAGACCTCTCAGTGTCTGGATGAAGAGACAGCATATTGGGCTTGCCATGCCCATACGCCCCAATTTTTAATCATAGTTCGCGTCATTCCGTCATTCTTCCCCAGGGCTCTGCTTTTGAATTCCTCTTTTGGTGGGTCACCTGATGTAACAACCCTGAAAGGAGTCCTCCATCCAACAGATTGACGAAAAACAATTGGGATCAAGCCAAATCCACAGAGAGGAAGATTCGTCCATGGCCCATGAGGCCTCCTCGACATTCCACGGCCATCGCTGAAACAAAATCCAGGGACAAAAGTCTGAACAAGCGCCTCAGACTCGCACTTTCTTCATATCCTGAAGATGTCTTCTCATGGTTTGTAGATTGGGCCTGCCATACCTACGTCCCCAAACATAAGCTGAGTTTGTGTTTTCAGACTTCTGTCCTCAAAGTCCTGGGCCACACACCATCCAGGCTGGGGACCCTGGAGCTACACATTAGGACTGTGCCTACCCAATCCATGGGAATTCTGCCCATTCCATTGTCCAAAATCGTACAAATTAGGAGAACCCTCCAAGTCTCTGAGGCCATCCCAATAGTATAGGTCGCCCGGGACAAAAAAGGTCAGTCTGACACCAGCTGAGCATCTACCTCCACTCATACCCTAGATGGATGTCCCCAGAGAAGAAGCCGAGTTTCTGATTTCAGACAACTGTCCAAACAGCCCTGGCCTACACAGCCTACAGGCTTAGGCCCCTGGAGCCAAGCTGAGGACTGTACTTGCCCTCTCCAAGGTAATTCTGTGTGCCCATTCCAATGGCCACAACGCTACTAATAGGATAAACCTCCAAAGTCCCTGAGGCCATCCCAATAGTGGTGGCTTCCAAGGACAAACAGGAGCAATTTGAGCCCATCTGAGAACCTACCTGCACTCAGACTTGTAGATTGATATCCCCAGAGGTAAAAAGGAACCAACAGGCCCCTAGGCCCTAATCGGATCCATTGCTTTGGTTTCCAGGCATCTTTCCTCAGAGGCCTGGATTTCAGTACCAGCATATGGCTGTTTCTTGACTCACCCACCAGAACAAATCTCATCTACACATGGGAAACTTGCACGTGGGAGTGATGTCAAAGCCTCTGTTTAGGAGAACCCTTCATGGCCCCAGTGCCACCGCGTCATTCCAAGGTCTCCATAGACACAAAAACACATTAGGACCCATCCACAGGAGAGTCCATTTCAACTCAGCCTCCTCGGTTGCTCCCCCAGATCAAGCAGATCTAACTTGTCTTTTTGCTAGGAGACAATTGGAATGCGAGGTGGGCTACCCAGCCATCCATCCTTAGAACCCTGCTCGGAATCGTTGTCCTGGAGCCAACCACCAGGTCTCAATTGTCCTGCAGAAGAATCTTTGCAGTTGGGAGCTTCTCAGAACTCCCAGCGTGAGAAAACCCCCATGGCCTCGTGATCCCACCCCCCTTCATGAAGTGGCCCTCAGGGACATAAGGTCCAACCTGAGCGATCATCTGATCCTCACCCTGACTTCAGATGCATGAGATCTCGGTTCAGATCTGTAGATTGTGCCTGCCATGTCCTCACCCAGAAACCTAAGCCTAGCTTGTGTCCTCAGACTTCCATCATCAGACTAATTGCCCACAAGCCCTCCAGTTTGGCAATCCAGAATTATAATGCAGCACTCTGCCTGCCCTCCAGAAGAAAAACGTTGCCTTCTGGGGCTACCCAGAAACGCCAAATGAAGATCAACCTGCACGCCACTTGGTGTACCCAAAATATATAGGCTGACCTGGGCAATAATGCCCTTTCTGACAGAGGCTGAGCCTGGACCTCCTGGCCCCACCCATACAGCTGGCCGCTCACTGAGCACATCGGACCAACCATTGCCTTAGATCGTTATCTCTTCCCAGCCTCGGTTTTCAGGATTTAGAACATAGACATTATCTCCAATCCCTGCCCATGTTTGAAAATGATGCAGATCAGAACTCTTTCCCGATGGCAAGAAACCTTGTGGTAGGCTTGTTGTATAATTTTCAGTGTAGTGGATACCAGTGTGTCCAATGAGGCCCCGCCATTGCTCACGGGCCACATAGGTGGCAAACACACATTGTGACCCTCAGCCTTAGCCCAGTCCACAGGTAAGGCCTCTCAGTGGCTGGATGAAGTGACAGCATATTGGGCTTGCCATGCCCATAGGCCCCAATTTTTAACAATAGTTCGGGTTGTCCATTCACTCTTCCCCAGGGCTTTGCTTTGGAACTCCTCTTTTGGTGGGACACCTGATGTACCAACCCTGAAAGGAGTCCTCCATCCAACAGATTGACGAAAAACAACTGGGATCGGGCCAAATCCACAGAGAGCAAGATTCATCCATGGCCCATGAGGCCACCTCGACATTCCACGGCCATCGCTGATACAAAATCCAGAGACAAAAGTGTAAGCAAGAGCCTCAGACCCGCCCTATCTTCATATCCTGAAGATGTCTTCTCATGGTTTGTAGATCGGGCCTGCCATACCTACATCCCCAAACATAAGCTGAGTTTGTGTTTTCAGACTTCTGTCCTCAAAGTCCTGGGCCACATAAACTCCAGGCCTGGGACCCTGGAGCCACACATTAGGACTGTGCCTACCTAATCCATGGGAATTCAGCCCATTCCATTGTCCAAAATCGTACAAATTAGGAGAACCCTCCAAAGTCTCTGAGGCCATCCCAATAGTATAGGTCGCCCGGGACAAAAAAGGGCAGTCTTACACCAGCAGAGCATCTAACTCCACTCATACCCTAGAAGGATGTCCCCAGAGAAGAAGATTGAACCAGACAGGACCCTAGGCCAAAATCGGATCCATTGCTTTGGTTTACAGGCATGTCTCCTCAAAACCCTGGATTCCAATACCAGCATTGGGGTTTTCCTGAGGCACCCATCAGAACAAACCTAGTCTCCACAAGGAAACTTGTGCATGGGAGCTATGTCAAAAGCTTAGGAGAATACATCAGGGTCCCGGTGCCACCGCCCCATTCCAAGGCCCTCATGGACACAAACACACATTAGACCCATCCTCAGGAAAGTCCATTTCAACTCAGCCACCCCGGTTGCTCCCGCAGAGCCATCAGATCTAAACTCTCTTGTCGCTAGGAGACAATTGGAATGCGAGGCGGGCTTCCCAGGCATCCATCCTCGAAATTTGGTCTGGACTCATCCATATGGGATGTCCTGGAACTGTCCAACTGGTCTCAATTGTCCCGCAGAAGGAATCCTTGGAGGGGGCATCCCACCACTCCCAACGTGGGAAAACCTCCACAGCCTCGAGATTTGGCTCCCTGAATGAAGGGGCCGTCAATGAACAGAAAATCCAAGCTGAGCCAACGTCTGATCCTCGCTCTGACTTCAGATGCATGAGATATTGCTTCAGATCTTCAGGGGGTACATGCCGTGCCCTCGCCATGAAACCCAAGTCTAGCTGTCCCTAGGACCCAATTTTAACCAGATTTCTGGTTGTCTAATCGCCGCTCCCCAGGGCTCTACTCTGGAATCCCTCATTTGGTGGGACCCCTGAGGTTGAAAAACAAAACCAAACAAAATAAAACAACAACAACAACAACAAAAAACGGACTTCTTCCATCCCACAGAATGAACCCAACCTCTTTGGATTGGGCCAAACCCCCAGGGAGTAAGACTCGTCCATTTCCCATGAAGTCACCCGGAAATTTCATGACCATGAATGGCATGATATCCAGAGATAAAAACTTGAGCAAGAGCCTCACACTCGCCCTTTTTTCATATCCCGAAGTGTTCTCTTCATGGTCTGTAGATCAGTCCTGCCATACCTATGACCCGAAACATAAGCCGAGTTTCTGTTTTCGACAACTGTCCAAACAGCCCTGGCCTACACAGCCTACAGGCTTAGGCCCCTGGAGCCAAGCTGAGGACTGTACTTGCCCTCTCCAAGGGAATTCTGTGTACCCATTCCAATGGCCACAACACTACTAATAGGATAAACCTCCAAAGTCCCTGAGGCCATCCCAATAGTGGTGGCTTCCAGGACAAACATGAGCAATCTGAGCCCATCTGAGAACCTACCTGCACTCAGACTTGTAGACTGATATCCCCAGATGTAAAAAGGAACGAACAGGCCCCTAGGCCCTAATCGGATCCATTGCTTTGGTTTCCAGGCATCTCTCCTCAGAGGCCTCGATTTCTGTACCAGCATATGGCTGTTTCTTGACTCACCCACCAGAACAAATCTCATCTACACATGGGAAACTTGCACGTGGGAGTGATGTCAAAGCCTCTGTTTAGGAGAACCCTTCATGGCCCCAGTGCCACCGCGTCATTCCAAGGTCTCCATAGACACAAAAACACATTAGGACCCATCCACAGGAGAGTCCATTTCAACTCAGCCTCCTCGGTTGCTCCCCCAGATCAAGCAGATCTAACTTGTCTTTTTGCTAGGAGACAATTGGAATGCGAGGTGGGCTACCCAGCCATCCATCCTTAGAACCCTGCTCGGAATCGTTGTCCTGGAGCCAACCACCAGGTCTCAATTGTCCTGCAGAAGAATCTTTGCAGTTGGGAGCTTCTCAGAACTCCCAGCGTGAGAAAACCCCCATGGCCTCGTGATCCCCCCCCCTTCATGAAGTGGCCCTCAGGGACATAAGGTCCAACCTGAGCGATCGTCTGATCCTCACCCTGAATTCAGATGCACAAGATCTGTAGATTGTGCCTGCCATGTCCTCACCCAGAAACCTAAGCCTAGCTTGTGTCCTCAGACTTCCATCCTCAGACTAATTGCCCTCAAGCCCTCCAGTTTGGCAATCCAGAATTATAATGCAGCACTCTGCCTGCCCTCCAGAAGAAAAAAATTGCCTTCTGGGGCTACCCAGAATCCCCAAATCAAGATCAACCTGCACGCCACTTGGCTGTACCCAAAATATATAGGCTGACCTGGGCAATAATGCCCTTTCTGACAGAGGCTGAGCCTGGACCTCCTGGCCCCACCCATACAGCTGGCCGCTCACTGAGCCCATCGGACCAGCCATTGCCTTAGATCGTTATCTCTTCCCAACCTCGGTTTTCAGGATTTAGAACATAGACATTATCTCCAATCACTGCCCATGTTTGAAAATGATGCAGATCAGAACTCTTTCCCGATGGCAAGAAACCTTGTGGTAGGCTTGTTGTATAATTTTCAGTGTAGTGGATACCAGTGTGTCCAATGAGGCCCCGCCATTGCTCACGGGCCACATAGGTGGCAAACACACATTGTGACCCTCAGCCTTAGCCCAGTCCTCAGGTAAGGCCTCTCAGTGGCTGGATGAAGAGACAGCATATTGGGCTTGCCATGCCCATAGGCCCCAATTTTTAACAATAGTTTGGGTTGTCCATTCACTCTTCCCTAGGGCTCTGCTTTGGAACTCCTCTTTTGGTGGGACACCTGAGGTAACAACCCTGAAAGGAGTACTCCATCCAACAGATTGACGAAAAACAATTGGGATTGTGCCAAATCCACAGAGAGCAAGATTCGTCCATGGCCCATGAGGCCTCCTCGACATTCAACGGCCATCGCTGAAACAAAATCCAGAGACAAAAGCCTGAGCAAGCGCCTCAGACTCGCACTATCTTCATATCCTGAAGATGTCTTCTCATGGTTTGTAGATCGGGCCTGCCATACCTACGTCCCCAGACATAAGCTGAGTTTGTGTTTTCAGACTTCTGTCCTCAAAGTCCTGGGCCACACACCATCCAGGCTGGGGACCCTGGAGCCACACATTAGGACTGTGCCTACCCAATCCATGGGATTTCTGCCCATTCCACTGTCCAAAATCGTACAAATTAGGAGAACCCTCCAAAGTCTCTGAGGCCATCCTAATAGTATAGGTCGCCCGGGACAAAAAAGGTCAGTCTGTCACCAGATGAGCAACTACCTCCACTCATACCCTAGATGGATGTCCCCAGAGAAGAAGATTGAACCTGACAGGACCCTAGGCCAAAATCGGATCCATTGCTTTGGTTTCCAGGCATCTCTCCTCAGAGGCCTCATTTCCAATACCAGCAAATGGTGGTTTCCTGAGGCACCAATAAGAACAAATCTCATCTCCCCATGGAAAACGTGCTCATTGGAGCTTTGTTATAACCTCTGGTTAGGAGAATCCATCAGGGCCCTGGTGCCACTGCCCCATACCAAGGTCTCAATGGACTCAAACCAACATTAAGACCATCCTCAGGAAAGTCCATTTCAACTCATTTAAGACCATCCTCAGGAAAGTCAATTCCAACTAAGCCCCCTCTGATGCTACCCCAAGCCAGCAGATCAAACGTTTCTTGTTGCTAGGAGACAATTGGAATTGAGGCTGTCTGCCCAGGCATCCATACTTAGAACCCTGTTCTGGACAAATACCTTATGAGACGTCCTGGAGCCATCCAACAAGTCTTTATTGTCCCACAGAAGGAATCCTTGCGGTTTGGAGCATCTCACAACTCTAATAGTGGGAAAACCCCCATAGCCTCATAATGCCCCCGCCTTCATGAAGGGGCCAACATGGACAGAAACTCCAACCTGAGCCAAAGTCTGATCCTCGACCTGACTTCAGACTCATGAGATCTCAATTCAGCTCTGCAGAGTGTGCCTGCCATGTCCATTCGCCGAAACCTAATCCTAGCTTGTGTTCTCAGACTTCAGTCCTCACTCTCCTGGCCAAAAAGCCCTCCAGTTTGGGAATTCCGAAGCCACAATGCAGCACTCTGCCTGCCCTCCAGAAGAAAAACTTTGCCCTATGCTGCTAATAAGGAACCCCAAATGATTATCTAATGCATGCCACTCGACTGTAAAGCAATTATACAGCCTACCCTGAATACGAATGCCCTGTCTGGCACAGCCTGAGACAAGACATCCAAAACGACACCTAGACAGCTGGCCCCAACATGGACACAAGGGACCGTCTATGGCTGTAGTTCGTCATCTCTTCCCAACCTCGGTTTTCAGGCTTCAGAACCTAGACCTTATCTCCAATCACTGCCCAGGGGTGAACGTGATGCAGAAATTAGAATTCCTCCTTCCCCATGGCCAGAAACCTTGTGGTTGGCATGTTGTCGAACGTTCAATGTGGGAAAACCTGCATTGTCGGAAAGGCCACGCCCGTGCTTGAGGGCCGCCTAGGGCACAGACATGCATTGTGACCTGTAGCGTGAGTCCCGTATTAAAGTAACGCCTCTCAGTGGCTGGACCAAGATCCTGCATATGGGGCTTGTCATATCCATAGGCCCCCAGGCTTAACCAGAGAGCGAGTATTCCAGTTGTCAGTACCCACTGCTATGCTCCAGAATCCCTCTCCTGGGGGGACACATGAAGCAGAAAACAGGACTCTTCCCTTCCCACAGAATGACCCCAAACCCTTGGGGGCTGGACAAACTACCAGAGAGGGAGACTTCTACGACCCATGAGGCAACTCCTACATTAAATGCCCATTGTGGACAAAATATCCAGAGACAAAAGACTGAGCGACTGCCTCCCTCTCACCCTTCTTTCATATCCAGAGGAGCTCCCCTCACGGACTGTAGATCAGGCCTGCCATAACCTCGGCCCCAAACCTGAGCTGAGTTTGGGTTTTTGTATGTCTGTCTGCACAGCCGTGGCCCACACCGCCTCCAGGCTGGGGTCTCTGGAGCCACACCACAGAACTGTGCCTGCTCTCTCCTAAGAAACTGCCCGTTCCATTGGCCACAACTCTATAAAATAGTAGAAACCTCAAGGTCCCCAAGGACATCCCACTACCGCAAGCCGCACTGGACAAACAGGGGCATTATGACACCAGCTGAGCAACTACTACCTCCATGCAGACACACAGACTGATATCCGCAGAGACAGAAGATTGAACCAGGCAGGCCCCTAGGCCCTATTATGAACTCTGCCTTTGGTGTCCAGGTATCACTCCTCAGAGGCCTGGGTTCGAAGACCAGCATATGGGGCTATCCTGAGGCACCAGACAGAACACCTCTCATCTCCACATGGAAAGCTTCCTTGTTGGAGTTGTGTCAAACCCTTCGGGTTGGAGAATCCTGCAGAGTCCCTTAGCTACTGCCACATTCCAAGGTCTCCATGGCCAACAACCCACATTATGACTCATCCTCAGGAAAGTCCATTTAAACTCAGCCTTCTGGGTAGCTCACCCAAGAGCCCGCAGATTGAGCGTGCCTTGTCTCGACCAGGCAATGGGAAGGGGAGTTGGCGTTTCTCGGCATCCATGCTTAGGCCGCTGCTCTTAAGTCTTTCTGTATGGGGCATCCTGGAACCATCCAATAGTACTCGACTGTCCTGAAGAAGGAAACTTTGAAGTTTGGAGCAGCTCACAACTCCCAGCGTAGGGAAACCTCCCTGGCCTCATGACGCCCTCACCCCCTTCAGGAAGGGGCCGTCACGGACACAAACTCCAGCTTGAGGCAACATCTGATATTCGCCCTGACCTCAGATGCAGGAGATCTCGATTCAGCCTCTGCACAGTGGGCCCAAACCTCGTGCTACCTTGTGTTTTCAGACTTCCTTCCTCACACTCCTGGCAAACATGTCCTCAAGACTTGGAATTCTGGAACCAAATTGCAGCCCTATGCTGGCCCTCCAGAAGAAAAACGTTGCTCTATGGGATCTCCATAAACCCCAAATGAGGATCAACCTGCTCGGTTCTCGACCTCACCCCAATTGGATTGTTTAGGTTGTCCATTCATCCCTCCCCAGAGCTCTGCTTTGGAATCCCTCTTTTGGTGGGACACCTGAGGTAACAAAACTAAAAGGACTCCTCCCATCCTTCAGATTGACCCAAAACAATTGGGATTGGACCAAATTCACAGAGAGGAAGTCTCGTCCATGGCCCATGAGGCCTCCCCGAGATTCCACAGCCATCGTTAACAACAAATCCAGAGACAAAAGTCTGAGCAAGCGCCTCACACTCGCTCATTTGTCGTATCCCGAAGAGTTCTCCTCACGGTCTGTAGATCGGGCCTGCCATACCTACTTCCCAAACCTAAGCCGAGTTTGTGTTTTCAGACTTCTGTCCCCACATTCCTGGCCCACAGACCCTTCAGGCTGGGGCCCCTGGAGCCACACATCAGGACTGTGCCTGTCCATACCACGGGAATTCTGCCCATTCCATTGTCCACAATCGTACAAATTAGGAAAAAACTCCAGAGTCCCCAAGGACATCCCAATAATGTAGGCCGCCCAGGACAAACAAGGGTCCTCTGAAACCAGCTGAGCATCTACCTCTACTCAGCGTAGATGGATGTCCCCAGAGAAGAAGATTGAATCAGACAGGCCCCTAGGCCTGAATCAGATTCATTGCTTTTGGTTACAGGTATCTCTTCTCAGAGGCCTGGTTTCCAATATTACCATAAGGGGATTTCATGAGGCAGCAATTAGAACAAATCTCTTCTCCACATGGGAAAATTTTCCTTTGAAGATGTCTCAAAACCTCCAGTTAGGAGAATCCTTCAGAGCCTGTGTGCCACTGCCCCATTACAAGGTCTCCATAGACACAAAAACACATTAGGACCCATCCACAGGAGAGTCCATTTCAACTCAGCGTATTCGGTTGCTCCGCGAGATCCAGCAGATCTAACTTGTCTTGTTGCTAGGAGACAATTGGAATGTGAGGTGGCCTACTCCGCCATCCATCCTTAAAACCCTGCTCGGAATCGATCGCCTGGAGCCAACCAACAGGTCTCAATTGTCCTGCAGAAGAAACTTTGCAGTTGGGAGCTTCTCAGAACTCCCGTCGTGAGAGAACCCCCATGGCCACATGATCCCCCCCCTTCATAAATGGGCCATCAGGGACATAATGTCCAACCTGATTGATCGTCTGATCCTCACCCTGACTTCAGATGCACGGGATCTCGGTTCAGGTCTGTAGATTGTGCCTGCCATGTCTTCACCTAGAAACCTAAGCCTAGCTTGTGTCCTCAGACTTCTGTCCACAGACTACTGGCTCACAAGTCCTCCAGTTTGGCAATCCAGAACTACAATGCAGCACTCTACCTGCTCTGCAGAAGAAATACATTGCCCTCTGGGGCTACCTAGAAACCCCAAATGAAGATCAACCTGCACGACACTTGGCTATACGCAAAATATATAGGATGACCTGGGCAATAATGCCCTTTCTGACACAGCCTGAGCCTGGACCTCCTAGGCCCACCCAGACAGCTGGCTAAAAACTGAGAACTTCAGACCCCCCATGGCCATAGGTCGTTATCCCTTCCCAACCTCAGTTTTCAGGCTTCAGAACCTAGACCTTATTCCCAATCACTGCCCAGGTTTGAAAATGATGCAGAAATCAGAACTCCTTCCCGATGGCACGAAAACTTGTTGTTGGCTTGTTGTCCAACGTTAAGCGTAGTGGAAACCAGTGTGTCCCTTGAGGCCCCGCCATTGCTCGCGGTCCAGATAGATAGCAAACACACATTGTGACCCTCAGCCTTAGCCCAGTCCTCAGGTAAGGCCTCTCAGTGGCTGGATGAAGAGATAGCATATTGGGCTTGCCATGCCCCTAGGCCCCAATTTTTAACCATAGTTCGTGTTGTCCCTTCACTCTTCCCCAGGGCTCTGCTTTGGAATTCCTCTTTTGGTCGGACACCTGATGTAACAACCCTGAAAGGAGTCCTCCATCCAACAGATTGACGAAAAACAATTGGGATCGGGCCAAATCCACAGAGAGCAAGATTCATCCATGGCCCATGAGGCCTCCTCGACATTCCACGGCCATCGCTGATACAAAATCCAGAGACAAAAGCCTATGAAAGCACCTCAGACTCGCACTATCTTCATATCCTTAAGATGTCTTCACATGGTTTGTAGATCGGGCCTGCCATACCTACGTCCCCAAACATAAGCTGAGTTTGTGTTTTCAGACTTCTGTCCTCAAAGTCCTGGGCCACACACCATCCAGGCTGGGTACCCTGGCGCCACACATTAGGACTGTGCCTGTCCATGCCACGGGTATTCTGCCAATTCCATTGTCCACATTCGTACAAATTAGGAAAAACCTCCAGAGTCCCCAAGTACATCCCAATATTGTAGGCCGCCCAGGACAAACAGGGGTCATCTGAAACCAGCTGAGCATCTACCACTACTCAGCGTAGATGGATGTCCCCAGAGAAGAAGATTGAATCGGACAGGCCCCTAGGCCTGAATCAGATTCATTGCTTTCGGTAACAGGTATCTCTCCTCAGAGGCCTGGTTTCCAATATTAGCATATGGGGATTTCATGAGGCAGCAATCAGAACAAATCTCTTCTCCACATGGGAAAATTATCCTTTGAAGATGTCTCAAAATCTCCAGTTAGGAGAATCCTTCAGGGCCTGTGTGCCACTGCCCCATTACAAGGTCTCCATGGACAGAAATCCACATTAGAACCCATCCACAGGAAATTCCATTTCAACTCAGCTCCCTTGGTTGCTCCCCCAGAGCGAGCAGACTGAACCTGTCTTGACTAGCAGACAATTGGAGTGCGAGGCGGGCTGCCCAACCATCCATCCTTAGAGCTCTGCTCTGGTGTCGTTCCGTATGGGATGTCCTGGAGCCATCCAACAGGTCTCAAATGTCCAGCAGAAGGAATCCTTGAGTTTTGGAGCATCTCACAACTCCCAACCTGGGAAAATCTAGATGGCTTTTTGATGCCCCCCCCATTTATGAAGGGGAAATCATTGACAGGAACTTCAACCTAAGACAACGTCTGATCTTCACCCTGAATTCAGATGCAGGAGATCTCGATGCAACTCTGCAGAGTGTGCTTTCCTTGCCCTCGCCCTGAAACCTATGACTAGCTTGTGTTCTCAGACTTCCGTCCTCACACTCCTGGCCCCCAAGCCCTCACATTTGGAAATTCGGGACACAAAATGAAGCATTCTGCCTGCCTTCCAGAACAAAAATTTTGACCTATGGAGTTTCTCACATAACCCAAATGAGGATAGACATACATGGCACTCGAATGTACCCAAATTAGATAGTCTAACCTGGCCACTAATACACTGTCTGATAGGAATGAGCCCGGACCTCCTGACCAAAACCGAGACAGCTGACCGCACACTGAGAACATCACACCCGCCATGGTCTTAGCTCGTTATCTCTTCACAACCTAACTTTTCAGGCTTCAGAACTTAGACAGTAACACCAAGCCCTGACAAAAGGGTTGAATGTGCTGCAGAAATCAGAACTTCTCCTTACCCAAGGCAAGAAGCCTTGTGGTTGGAAAGTTGTCCAACGATAAGTGTAGGAGAAACCAGCATTCACCCTGAGGCCCCGCCCATTCTTGAGTGCGACGAGGGCATAAACACGCATTGTGACCCTCAGCGTGAGTCCTGTCCTCTAGTAAGTCCTCTCAGTGCCTGGACCATTAGATGTCATAATGGGCTTGACATGTCCCTAGGCCCCATTTTTAACCAGATTTCTGGTTGTCCAGTCGCCCCTCCCCAGGGCTTTACTCTGGAATTCCTCATTTGGTGGGACACCTAAGGTTAAAAAACAAAACAACAACAACAGCAACAAAAACGGACTTCTTCCATCCCACAGAATGACCTCAAACTCTTTGGACAAGGCCAAACCCAAGAGAATAAGACTCATCCATTTCCCATGAAGTCTCTCGTAAATTTCACGACCATGAGTGACACGATATCCAGAGACAAAAACTTGAGCAAGAGCCTCACACTCGCCCTTTTTTTCATATCCTGAAGAGTTCTCCTCAAGGTCTGTAGATCAGTCCTGCCATACCTATGACCCGAAACATAAGCCGAGTTTCTGTTTTCAGACAACTGTCCAAACAGCCCTGGCCTAAACACCCTACAGGTTCAGGCCCCTGGAGCCAACCTGAGGACTGTACTTGCCCTCACCAAGGGAATTCTTGTGCCCATTCCAATGGCCACAACCCTACTAATAGGATAAACCTACAAAGTCCCTGAGGCCATCCCAATAGTGGTGGCTTCCCAGGACAAACAGGAGTAATCTGAGCCCATCCGAGAACCTAACTGCACTAAGACCCGAAGACTGATGTTCCTAGAGGTAAAAAGGAACGAACAGGCCCCTACGCACTAATCGGACCCATTGCTTTGGTTTCCAGACATCTCTCCTCAGAGGCCTGGATTTCAATACCAGCATATGGCTGGTTCTTGACTCACACATCAGTACAAGTCTCATCTACACATGTGAAACTTGCACGTGGGAGCTGTGTAAAAGCCTCTCTTTAGGAGAATCCTTCATGGCCCCAGTGCCACCGCTTCATTCCAAGGTCTCCATAGACACAAAAACACATTAGGACCCATCCAAAGGAGAGTCCATTTCGAATGAGCGTATTCGGTTGCTCTACGAGATCCAGCAGATCTAACTTGTCTTGTTGCTAGGAGACAATTGGAATGCGAGGTGGGCTACCAAGCCATCCATCCTTAAAACCGTGCTCAGAATCGTTGGCCTGGAGCCAACCTACAGGTCTCATTTGTCCTGCAGAGGATTCTTTGCAGTTGGGAGCTTCTCACAACTCCCATCCTGAGAAAACCCCCGGGGCCTCGTGATCCCCCCCCCTTCATAAAGGGGCACTCAGGGACATAAGTTCCAACCTGAGAAATAGTCTGATGCTCACCCTGACTTCAGATGCACGAGATCTCTATTCAGGTCTGTATATTGTGCCTGCCATGTCCTCACCCAGAAACCTAAGCCTAGCTTGTGTCCTCAGACTTCCGTCCTCAGACTAATGGCCCACAAGCCCTACAGTTTGGCATTCCAGAATTACAATGCAGCACTCTCCTTGCCCTCCAGAAGAAAAACATTGCCCTCTGGGGCTACCCAGAAACCCCAAATGAAGATCAACCTGTACGCCAGTTGGCTGTATCCAAAATATATAGGCTGACCTGGGCAATTATGCCCTTTCTGACAGAGCCTGAGCCTGGACCTCCTGGCCCCAACCAGACAGCTTGCCGCTCACTGAGCACATAGAACCAGCCATTGCCTTAGGTTGTTATCTCTTCCCAACCTCGGTTTTCAGGATTCAGATCCTAGACCTTATCTCCAATCACTGCCCAGGTTTGAAAATGATGCAGAAATCAGAACTCCATCCCCATGGAAAGAACCTTGTGGTTGGCTTGTTGTTCAATGTTCAGTGTAGTGGAAACCTGTTTGTCCGATGAGGCCCCGCCATTGCTCACGGGCCACATAGGTGGCAAACTCACATTGTGACCCACAGCCTTAGCCCAGTCCTCAGGTAAGGCATCTCAATAGCTGGATGAAGAGACGGCATATTGGGCTTGCCATGCCCATAGGCCCCAATTTTTAAACATAGTTCGGGTTTTCCCTTCATTCTTCCCCAGGGCTCTGCTTTGGAATTCCTCTTTTGGTGGGACACCTGATGTAACAACCATGAAAGGAGTCCTCCATCCAACAGATTGACGAAAAACAATTGGGATTGGGCCAAATCCACAGAGAGCAAGATTCGTCCATGGCCCATGAGGCCTCCTCGACATTCCATGCCCATCGCTGAAACAAAATCCAGGGACAAAAGTCTGAGCAAGCGCCTCAGACTCGCACTTTCTTCATACCCTGAAGATGTCTTCTCATGGTTTGTAGATCGGGCTGCCATACCTACGTCCCCAAACATAAGCTGAGTTTGTGTTTTCAGACTTCTGTCCTCAAAGTCCTGGGCTACACACCATCCAGGCTGGGGACCCTGGAGCCACACATTAGGACTGTGCCTACCCAATCCATGGGAATTCTGCCCATTCCATTGTCCAAAATCGTACAAATTAGGAGAACCTTCCAAAGTCCCTGAGGCCATCCCAATAGTATAGGTCGCCCGGGACAAAAAAGGGCAGTCTGACACCAGCTGACCATCTACCACCACTCATACCCTAGATGGATGTCCCCAGAGAAGAAGATTGAAGCAGACAGGACCCTAGGCCAAAATCGGATCCATTGCTTTGGTTTACAGGCATGTCTCCTCAAAACCCTGGTTTACAATACCAGCATTGGGGTTTTCCTGAGGCACCCATCAGAACCAAACTCGTCTCCACAAGGAAACTTGTGCATGGGAGCTATGTCAAAAGCTGAGGAGAATACTTCAGGGTCCCGTTGCCACTGCCCCATTCCAAGGCCCTCATGGACACAAACACACATTAGACCCATCCTCAGGAAAGTCCATTTCAACTCAGCCACCCCGGTTGCTCCCGCAGAGCCATCAGATCTAAACTGCCTTGTCGCTAGGAGACAATTGAAATGCGAGGCGGGCTTCCCAGGCATCCATCCTCGAACGTTGGTCTGGACTCATCCATATGGGATGTCCTGGAGCTGTCCAACAGGTCTCAATTGTCCCGTAGAAGGAATCCTAGGAGGGGGCATCCCACCACTCCCAACGTGGGAAAACCTCCACGCTCTCGAGAATCCGCACCCTTCATGAAGGGGCCGTCATGAACAGAAAATCCAAGCTGAGCCAACGTCTGATCCTCGCTCTGACTTCAGAAGCATGAGATATTGCTTCAGATCTTCAGGGGGTACATGCCGTGCCCTCGCCCTGAAACCCAACTCTAGCTTGTGTTCTCAGACTTCAATCCTCACACTCCTGGCCCCGAGGCCTACAAGTTTGGCCATTCCGGACCATCATTGCAGCACTCTGCATGCCCTCTAGAAAAAATAATTGCCTAATGAGCTGCCCGGGGAAAATTAAATGAGAATAAACCTACACGGCACTCGAATGTACCGAAATTATATAGTCTAACCTGGGCAGTAATGCATTGTCTGACACAACCTGAGGCGGGGCCTCCTGAGCAACACCCAGACAGCTGACCGCACACTGAGCACATAAGACCCGCCATGGCCTTAGGTCATCATCTCTGCCCTACCAAAGTTTTCAGGCTTCAGAAGCTAGACCTTATCTCCAATCACTGCCCAGGGGTGAATGTGATGCAGAAATCAGAACTCCTGCTCACCCAAGGCAAGAAACCTTGTGGTTGCCATGTTGTCCTACGTTCAGTGTAGGAGAAACCAGCATTCACCCTGAGGTCACGCCCATTCTTGATTGCGACGAGGGCATAAACACGCATTGTGACCCTCAGCGTGATTCCTGACCTCTAGTAAATCCTCTCAGTGGCTGGATCATTAGATGTCATTATGGGCTTGACATGTCCCTAGGCCCCAATTTTTAACCAGATTTCTGGTTGTCCAGTCACAACTCCCCAGGGCTCTACTCTGGAAACCCTCATTTGGTGGGACACCTGAGGTTGAAAAAAAAACAAAACAAATTAACAACAACAAAAAAAAAAACTTCTTCCAATCCCACAGAGTGACCCCAAACTCCTTGGACGGGGCCAAACCCCCAGAGAGTAAGACTCGTCCATTTAGCATGAAGTCACCCGGGAATTTCACGACCATGAGTGACACAATATCTAGAGAAAAAACGTGAGCAAGAGCGTCACACTCACCCATTTTTCATATCCCAAACTGTCCTCCTCATGGTCTCTAGATCAGTCCTGCCATACCTATGACCTGAAACATAAGCCGAGTTTGTGTTTTCAGACAACTTCCTAACAGCTCTGGCCTACACACCCTACAGGCTCAGGCCCCTGAGGCCAATCCTGAAGTCTGTGCTTGCCCTCTCCATGGGAATTGTATGTGCCCATTCCAATGGCCACAACCCTACTAAGAGGATAAACCTCCAAAATTCCTGAGGCCATCCCAATAGTGGTGGCTTCCCAGGACAAACAGGGGCAATCTGAGCCCATCGGAGCACCTACCTGCACTCAGACCCGTAGACTGATATCCCCAGAGGTAATAAGGAACGAATAGGCCCCTAGGCACCTTTCGGATCCATTGCTTTGGATTCGAGGCATCTCTCCTCAGAGGCCTGGATTTCAATAACAGCATTTGGCTGTTTCTAGACTCACCATCAGAACAAATCTCATCTACACATGGGAAACTTGCACGATGAGCTGTGTGAAAGCCTCTCTTTAGGAGAACCCTTCAGGGCCCCAGTGCCACCGCTTCATTCCAAGGTCTCCATAGACACAAAATCATATTAGGTCACATCCAGGAGAGTCGATTTCAACACAGCCTCCTCGGTTGCTCCCCCGATCCAGCCGATCTGACCTGTCTTGTTGCCTGGAGACATTTGGAATGCAAGGTGGGCTACCCAGACATCCATCCTTAGAACCCTGCTCGTAATCGTTGTCCTGGAGCCAACCAACAGGTCTCAATTGTCCTGCAGAAGAATCTTTGCAGTTGGGAGCTTCTCACAACTCCCATCGTGGGAAAAACCCCATGGCCTCGTGATCCCCCCCCTTAAATAAGGGGCCCTCATGGACAGAATGTCCAAACTGAGCGATCGTCTAATCCTCGCCCTGACTTCAGATGCACGAGATCTAGAGTCAGGACTGTAGATTGTGCCTGCCATATCCTCACCCAGAAACCTAGGCCTAGCTTGGGTTCTCAGACTTCCGTCCTCAGACTACCAGCCCACAAAACCTGCAATTTGGCACTTCAGAACTACAGTGCAGCACTCTGCCTTCCCTCCAGAAGAAAAACATTGCCCTCTGGGGCTACCCAGAAACCCCAAATGAGGATCAACCTGCACGCCATTCGGCTGTACCCCAAAAATATGGACTGACCTGGGCACTAATGCCCTTTCTGACGCAGCCTGATCCTGGACCTCCTGGCCCCACCCAGACAGCTGGCCACACACTAAGCACATCGGACCCGCCATGGCCTTAGGTCGTCATCTCTTCTCAGCCTCGGTTTTCAGGCTTCAGAACCTAGACCTTATCTCCAATCACGGCCCGGGTTTGAAAATGATGCAGAAATCAGAACTCTTTACCCATGGCAAGAAACCTTGTGGTTGGCATGTTGTCCAAGGTTCAGTGTCTTTGAAACCAGTGTGGCACATGAGGCCCCGCCCATGCTTGCGGGCCACATTGGTCACAAACACACATTGTGACCCTCAGCCTGAGCCCAGTCCTCAGGTAAGGCCTCTCAGTGTTTGACGGAGAGACAGCATATTGGGCTTACCATGCCCCTAGGCCCCAATTTTTAACCATAGTTCGGGTTGTCCCTTCATCTTCCCCAGGGCTCTGCTTTGGAATTCCTCTTTTGGTGGGACTCCTGAGGTAACAAACCTGAAAGAAGTCCTCCCATCCCACAGATTGACGAACAACAATTGGGATCGGGCCAAATCCACAGAGAGCAAGATTCGTCCATGGCCCATGAGGCCTCCCCAACATTCCACGGCCATCGCTGATACAAAATCCAGAGACAAATTATGAATACGCAGAGCACGGGCCTCAGTCTCGCTCATTCTTCAAATCCTGAATAGTTCTTCAGATAAGAACCTACACGGCACTCGAATGCACCCAAAATATATAGTCTAACCTGGGCACTAATGCACTGTCTGACAACCTGAGCCCGGACCTCGTGACCAACACCCAGACAACTGACCACACACTGAGCACATCAGACCCGCCATGGCCTTAGGTCATCATCTCTTCCCTACCTCAGTTTTCAGTCTTCAGAACCTAGACCTTATCTCCAATCACTGCCCAGGGGTGACTGTGATGCAGAAATCAGAACTCTTCCTTACCCATGGCAAGAAAACTTGTGGTTGGCATGTTGTCCAACGTTCAGTGTAGGAGGAACCATCATTCACCCTGAGGTCCCGCCCATTCTTGAGTGCGTCGAGGGCATAAACACACATTGTGACCCTCAGCGTGAGTCCTGTCCTCTAGTAAGTATGTCCTCTCAGTGGCTGGACCATTAGATGTCATAATGGGCTTGACATGTCCCTAGGCACCAATATTTAACCAGATTTCTGGTTGTCCAGTCGCCCCTCCCCAGGGCTCTACTCTGGAATCCCTCATTTGGTGGGACACCTGAGGTTGAAAAACAAAACAAAACAAATCAACCACAATAAAACAATGGACTTCTTTCATCCCACAGAATGACCCCAAACTCTTTGGACGGGGCCAAACCCCCAGAGAGTAAGACTCGTCCATTTCCCATGAAGTCACCCGGAAATTTCACGACCATGAATGACACGATAGTCAGAGACAAAAACTTGAGCAAGAGCCTCACACTCGCCCTTTTTTTATATCCCGAAGTGTTCTCGTCATGGTCTGTAGATCAGTCCTGCCATACCTATGACCCGAAACATAAGCCGAGTTTGTGTTTTCAGACAACTGTCCAAACATCCCTGGCTTACACACTCCACAGGCTCAGGCCCCTGGAGCCAAACCTGACGACTGTGCTTGCCCTCTCCAAGGGAATTGTATGTGCCCATTCCAATGGCCACAACCCTACTAATAGGATAAACCTCCAAAGTCCCTGAGGCCATCCTAATATTTGTGGCTTCCCAGGACAAACAGGGGCAATCTGGGCCCATCTGAGGACCTACCTGCACTCAGACACGTAGACTGATGTCCCCAGTGGTAAAAAGGAACGAACAGGCCCCTAGGCACCTATCGGATCCATTGGTTTGGCCTCCAGGCCTCTCTCTTCAGAGGCCTGGATTTCCATAACAGCATATGCCTGTTTCTTCACTCAACCATCAGAAAAATCTCATCTACACATGGGAAACTTGCACGATGTAGCTGTTTGAAAGCCTCTCTTTAGGAGAACCCTTCAGGGCCCCTAGTTTCACCGCTTCATTCCAAGGTCTCCATACACAAATATCATATTAGGACACATCCACGGGAGAGTCCATTTCAACTCAGCCTCCTCGGCGGCTCCCCCAGATCCAGCAGATCTAACCTGTCTTGTTGCTTGGAGACAATTGGAATGCGAGGTGGGCTACCCCGCCATCCATCCTTAAAACGCAGCTCGGAAACGTTGTCCTGGATCCAAACAACAGGTCTCAATTGTCCTGCAGAAGAATCTTTGCAGTTGGGAGCTACTCACAACTCCCATTGTAGGAAAACCACCATGGCCTCGGGATCCACCGCCCCCTTAAAGAAGGAGCCATCAGGGACAGAATGTCCAACCTGAGGGATCGTCTGATCCTTGCCCTGACTTCAGATGCACGAGATCTCGATTCAGGTCTGTAGATTGTGCCTGCCATATCCTCACCCAGAAACCTAGGCCTAGCTTGGGTTCTCAGACTTCCGTCCTCAGACTACTGGCCCAGAAGCCCTCCAGTTTGGCAATCCAGGACTAAAATGCAGCACTCTGCCTGCCCTCCAGAAGAAAAACATTGCCCACTGGGGCTACCCAGAAACCGCCAATGAGGGTCAACCTGCTGTACCCCAAATATGTAGGCTGACCTGGGCACTAATGCCCTTTCTGACATAGCCTGATCCTGGACCTCCTGGTCCCACCCAGACAGCTGGCCGCACACTGAGCACATCTGACCCCTCATGGCCTTAGGTCGTCATCTCTTCTCAACCTCGGTTTTCAGGCTTCATTACCTAAACCTTACTCCAATCACGGCCCGGGTTTGAAAATGATGCAGAAATCAGAACTCTTTCCCCATGGCAAGAAACCTTGTGGTTGGCATGTTTTCCAAGTTCAGTGTAATTGAAACCAGTGTGGCCCATGAGGCCCCGCCCATGCTTGCGGGCCACATTCGTCACAAACACACATTGTGACCCTCAGCCTGAGCCCAGTCCTCAGGTAAGGCCACTCAGTGGCTGAATGGGGAGACAGCATATTGGGCTTGCCATGCCCCTAGGCCCCAATTTTTAACCATAGTTCAGGTGTTCCCTTCACTCTACCCCAGGGCTCTCCTTTGGAATTCCTCTTTTGGTGGGACGCCTGAGGTAACAAACCTGAAAGGAGTCCTCCCATCCCACAGATTTACGAAAAACAATTGGGATCGGGCCAAATCCACAGAGAGCAAGATTCGTCCATGGCCCATGAGGACACCCCAACATTCCACGGCCATCGCTGATACAAAATCCAGAGACAAAAGCCTGAGCACGCGCCTCAGACTCGCTCATTCTTCATATCCTGAAGAGTTCTTCAGATAAGAACCTACAGGGCACTCGAATGCACCCAAAATATATAGTCTAATCTAAAATTAATGTCCTGTCTGACAACCTCAGCCCGGACCTCGTGACCAACACCCAGACAGCTGACCGCACACTGAGCACTTCAGACCCACCATGGCCTTAGGTCATCATCTCTTCCCTACCTCAGGTTTCAGGCTTCAGAACCTAGACCTTATCTCCAATCACTGCCCAGGGGTGACTGAGATGCATAAATCAGAACTCTTCCTTACCCATGGCAAGAAACCTTATGGTTGGCATGTTGTCCAACATTTAGTGTAGGAGAAACCAGCATTCACCCTGAGGCCCCGCCCATTCTAGAGTGCGAAGAGGGCATAAACACAGCATTGTGACCTTCAACGTGAGTCCTGTCCTCTAGTACATCCTCTCAGTGGCTGGACCATTAGATCATAATGGGCTTGACATGTCACTAGGCCCCAATTTTTAACCAGATTTCTGGTTGTCCAGTCGCCCCTCCCCAGGGCTCTTCACTGGAATTCCTCATTTGGTGGGACACCTGAGGTTGAAAAACAAAACAAAACAAATGAACCACAATAGAACAATGGAATTCATCCATCCCACAGAATGACCCCAAAATCTTTGGATGGAGCCAAACCCCCAGAGAGTAATACTCGTCCATTTCCCATGAAGTCACCCGGATATTTCACGACCATGAGTGAAACGATATCCAGTGACAAAAACTTGAGCAAGAGACTCACACTCGCCCTTTTTTCATATCCCGAAGTGTTCTCCTCATGGTCTGTAGATCAGTCCTGTCATACGTATGACTCGAAAAATAAGCCGAGTTTGTGTTTTCAGACAACGGTCCAAACAGCCCTGTCCTACACACCCTACAGGCTCAGGCCCCTGGAGCCAAACCTGACGACTGTGCTTGCCCTCTCCAAGGGAACTGTATGTGCCCATTCCAATGGCCACAACCCTACTAAGAGTATAAACCTCCAAAGTCCCTGAGGCCATCCCAATATTTGTGGCTTCGCAGGAGAAACAGGGGCCATCTGGGCCCATCTGAGCACCTACCTGCACTCAGACCCGTACACTGATGTCCCCAGAGGTAAAAAAGAACGAACAGGCCCCTAGGCAACTATAAGATCCATTGGTTTGGTTTCCAGGCATCTCTCCTCAGAGGCCTGGATTTCAATAACAGCATATGGCTGTTTCTTGACTCACCCATCAGAACAAATCTCATCTACACGTGGGAAACTTGCACGATGGAGATGTGTGAAAGCCTCTCTTTAGGAGAACCCTTCAGGGCCCCAGTGCCACTGCTTCTTTCCAAGGTCTCCATAGACACAAAATCATATTAGGACACATCCACGGGAGAGTCCATTTCATCTCAGCCTCCTCGGTTGCTCCCCCAGATCCAGCAGATCTAACCTGTCTTCTTGCTTGGAGACAATTGGAATGCGAGGTGGACTACCCAGTCATCCATCCATAGAACCTAGCTTCGAAATGTTGTCCTCGGGCCATCCAACAGGTCTCAATTGTCCTGCATAAGAATCTTTGCAGTTGGGAGCTTCTCACAACTCACATCGTGGGAAAACACCCATGGCCTCGTGATCCACCCCCCCTTCAAGAAGGGGCCATCAGGGACAGAATGTCCAACATGAGCGATCGTCTGTTCCTCGCCCTGACTTCAGATGCACGATATCTCGATTCAGGTCTGTAGATTGTGCCTGCCATATCCTCACCCAGAAACCTAGGCCTAGCTTGGGTTCTCAGACTTCCGTGCTCAGACTACTGGCCCACAAGCCCTCCAGTTTGGCAATCCAGAACTACAATGCAGCACTCTGCCTGCCCTCCAGAAGTAAAACATTGCCCTCTGGGGCTACCCAGAAACCCCCAATAAGGATCAACCTGAACGGCATTCGGCTGTACGCCAAATATATACGCTGAACTGGGCACTAATGCACTTTCTACCACAGCCTGAGCCTGGCCCTCTGGCCCACCCAGACAGCTGGCCGCACACTGAGCACATCGGACCCGCCATGGCCTTAGGACATCATCTCTTCTCTTCTCGGTTTTCAGGCTTCAGAACCTAGACCTTGTCTCTAATCACTGCCCCGGGGGTGACAGTAATGCAGAATCAGAACTCTTCCTTACCCATGGCAAGAAACCTTGTGTTTGGCATGTTGTCCAACTTTCAGTTTAGGAGAAACCAGCATTCACACTGAGGCCAGGCCCATCCTTGAGTGCGACAAGGGCATAAAAACGCATTGTGACCCTCAGCGTGAGTCCTTTCCTCTAGTACGTCCTGTCAGTGGCTGGGCCATTACATGTCATAATGGGCTTGACATGTCCCTAGGCCCCAATTTTTAACCAGATTTCTGGTTGTCCAGTCGCCCCTCCCCAGGGCTCTACTCTGGAATCCCTCATTTGGTGGGACACCTGAGCTTGAAAAACAAAACAAAACAAATCAACAACAAAAGACAACGGACTTCTTCCATCCCACAGAATGACCCCAAACTCTTTGGACGGTGCCAAACCCCCAGAGAGTAAGACTCGTCCATTTCCCATGAAGTCACCTGGAAATTTCACGACCATGAGTGACACGATATCCAGAGACAAAATCTTGAGCAAGATCCTCACACTAGCCCTTTTTTCATATCCCGAAGAGTTCTCCTCATGGTCTGTAGATCAGTCCTGCCATACCTATGACCCGACACATAAGCCGAGTTTGTGTTTTCAGACAACTGTCCAAACAGCCCTGGCCTACACACCCTACAGGCTCAGGCCCCTGGAGCCAAACCTGACGACTGTGCTTGCCCTCTCCAAGGGAATTGTATGTGCCCATTCCAATGGCCACAACCCTACTAAGAGTATAAACCTCCAAAGTCCCTGAGGCCATCCCAATATTTGTGGCTTCCCAGGACAAATGGGGCAATCTGGGCCCTTCTGAGCACCTTCCGGCACTCAGACCCGTAGACTGATGTGCCCAGAGGTAAAAAGGAACGAACAGGCACCTAAGCACCTATCGGATCCATTGGTTTTGTTTCCAGGCATCTTCCTCAGAGGCCTGGATTTCAATAACTGCATATGGTTGTTTCTTGAATCACCCATCAGAACAAATCTCATCTACACTGGGAACCTTGCACGATGGAGCTGTGTGAAAGCCTCTCTTTAGGAGAACCCTTCAGGGCCCCAGTACCACCGCTTCATTCCAAGGTCTCCATAGACACAAAATCAAATAAGGACACATCCACGGGAGAGTCCATTTAACTCAGCCTCCTCGGTTGCTCCCCCAGACACAGCAGATCTAACCTGTCTTGTTGTTTGGAGACAATTCGAATGTGAGGTGGGCTACCCAGCCATCCATCCTTAGAACCCTGCTTGGAATCGTTGTCCAGGAGCCAACCAACTGGTCTCAATTGTCCTGCAGAAGAATCTTTGTAGTTGGGAGCTTCTCACAAATCCCATTGAGGGAAAACCTCCATGGCCTTGTGATCCACCCCACCTTCAAGAAGGGGCCATCAGGGACAGAATGTCCAACCTGAGCGATTATCTGATCCTTGCCCTGACTTCAGAAGCACGAGATCTCGATTCAGATCTATAGATTGTGCATGCCATATCCTCACCCAGAATCCTAGGCCTAGCTTGGGTTCTCAGATTTCCGTCTCATACTACTGGCCTACAAGCCCTCCAGCTTGGCAATCCAGAACTACAATGCAGCACTCTGCCTGCCCTCCAGAAGTAAATCATTGCCCACTGGGGCTACCCAGAAACCCCAAATGAGGATCAACGGGGTACGCCATTCGGCTGTACCCCAAATATATAGGCTGACCTGGGCACTAATGCGCTTTCTGACACAGCCTGAGCCTGGACCTCCTGGCTCCACCCAGACAGCTGGCCGCACACTGAGCACATCCGACCCGCGATGGCCTTTGGTGTCATCTCTTCTCAACCTCGGTTTTCAGGCTTCAGAACCCAGACGTTATCTCCAATCACGGCCCGGGTTTGAAAATGATGCAGAAATCAGAACTCTTTACCCATGGCAAGAAACCTTGAGGTTGGCATGTTGTCCAAGTTTCAGTGTCCTTGAAACGTGTGCGGCCCATGAGGCCCCGCCCATGCTTGCGGGCCACATTGGTCACAAACACACATTGTGACCCTCAGCCTGAGCCCAGTCCTCAGGTAAGGCCTCTCAGTGGCTGGATGGAGAGACAGCATATTGGGCTTGCCATGCCCCTAGGCCACATTTTTAACCATAGTTTGGGTTGTCCCTTCACTCTTCCCCAGGGCTCTGCTTTGGAATTCCTCTTTTGGTGGGACAACTGCGGTAACAAACCTGAAAGGAGTCCTCTGATCACACAGATTGACGAAAAACAATTGGGATCGGGCCAAGTCCACAGAGAGCAAGATTCGTCCATGGCCCATGAGGCCTCTGCAACATTCCACGGCCATCGCTGATACAAAATCCAGAGACAAAACCTGAGCACGCGCCTCAGACTAGCTCATTCTTCATATCCTGAAGATTTCTTCAGATAAGAACTTACACGGCACTCGAATGCACCCAAAATATAGTCTAACCTGGGCACTAATGCACTGTCTGACAACCTGAGCCCAGACCTCGTGACCAACACCCAGACAGCTGACCGCACACTGAGCACATCAGACCCGCTGTGGCCTTAGGTCATCATCTCTTCCCTACCTCAGTTTTCAGGCTTCAGAACCTAGACCTTATCTCCAATCACTGCCCAGGGGTGACTGTGATGCAGAAATCAGAACTCTTCCTTACCCATTGCAAGAAACCTTGAGGTTGGCATGTTGTCCAACGTTCAGTGTGGGGGAAACCAGCATTCACCCTAAGGCCCCGCCCATTCTTGAGTGCGACGAGGGCATAAACACGCATTGTGACCCTCAGCGTGAGTCCTGTCCTCTAGTACGTCCTCTCAGCGGCTGGACCATTAGATGTCATAATGGGCTTGACATGTCCCTAGGCCCCAATTTTTAACCAGATTTCTGGTTGTCCAGTCGCCCATCGCCAGGACTCTACTCTGGAATCCCTCATTTAGTGGGACACCTGAGGTTGAAAAACAAAACAAAACAAATCAACAACAACAGAACAACGGACTTCTTCCATCCCACAGAACGACCCCAAACTCTTTGGACGGGGCCATCCCCCAGAGAGTAAGACTCGTCCATTTCCCATGAAGTCACCCGGAAATTTCACGACCATGAGTGACACGATATCCAGAGACAAAAACTTGAGCAAGAGCCTCAGACTCGCCCTTTTTTCATATCCCGAAGAGTTCTCCTCATGGTCTGTAGATCAGTCCTGCCATACCTATGACCCGAAACATAAGCCGAGTTTGTGTTTTCAGAAAACTGTCCAAACAGCCATGGCCTACACACCCTACAGGCTCATGCCCCTGGAGCCAAACCTGACGACTGTGATTGCCCTCTCAAAGGGAATTGTATCTGCCCATTCCAATGGCCACATCCATTCTAAGAGTATAAACCTCCAAAGTCCCTGAGGCCATCCCAATATTTGTGGCTTCCCAGGACAAACAGGGGCAATCTGGGCCTATCTGAGCACCTACCGCCACTCAGTCCCGTAGACTGATGTCCCCAGAGGTAAAAAGGAACGCACACGCCCATAGGCACCGATCGGATCTATTGCTTTGGTTTCCAGGCATCTCTCCTTAGAGATCCTTAGAACCCTTAGAACCCTGCTCTTGCGTCGTTCCTTATGGGACATCCTTGAGCCATCCAACAGGTGTCGACTGTCCCACAGGAGTCCTCACTCTCCTGGACCACACGCCCTCCATTTTGGGATTTCCGATGACACAGTGCTGCACTCTGCCTGCCCTCTAGAAGAAAAACTTTGCCCTATGGGTCTACCCAGAAACCTCAAATGCGGATAAACCTGCATGCCACTCAACTGTACACCAATTATATAGTCTAGCCTGTGCACTAATGCCCTGTCTGACACAACCTGAGGCCTGAATTCCCAACCGACACCCACACAGCTTGCTGTACACTGAGAACATCTGAACCGCCATGGCCTTAGGTGGCCATCTCTTTCCAACCTGGTTTTCAGGCTACAGAAACCTAGACCTTATTTCTACTCATTTCCCATGGGTGAACGTAATGCAGAAATCATAACTCCTCCTTCCCTCTCGCCAGAATCTTGTGGTTGGCCATCTTATCCAAAGTTCAGTGTAGGACCCCTGTAGGGCCTACAGGAGTAGTAGTAGGGCCCCTGAGGGTAGTGTAGGGTCCCTGAGGCCCTGCCCATGCTTAAGAGCTGCGGTGGGCACAAACACACATTGGGACACTCAGTTTGAGCCCTGTCCTCAAGTTAATCCTCTCAGTGGCTGGACCATGAGCCCGCATATGGGGCCTGCCATGCCCCAAGTCACCCAATCTTAACCAGAGGTAGAGACATCTAGTCACCCCTACTCAGGGCTCTGCTCTGGAATCCCTCTTTGGTGGGACATTTGAGGTAAGTAAACACAGAAAAGATTCCTCCCACCCACAGAATGACGCCAATCACTTGGTATCAGGCCATCCCCAGAGAGAAAGACTCCTCCATGGCCCATGAGGCCAGCCCGACATTCCACGGCCACTATTGACACAAAACCAAGAGACATAAGCCTCACCCTTAGGTCATAGCCCAAAAATTCTCACATAGTCTGTAGATCTGGCCTGCCATACCTACGTCCGCAAACCGTGTTTTCAACTTCTATCCTGACATCCCTGTCCCACACACCCTCCAGGCTGAGGCCCCTGGAGCCACACCTCAGGACTGTGCCTGCCCTCTCCAAGGAAATTCTTCCCATTCCATTGGCCACAACCCTACAGATTAGGAGAAACCTCCAAAGTCCCAGAGGCCATTCCAATAGTGTAGGCCGCCCAGTACAAAGAGGGGTGATCTGTCACAAGCTGAGCAACGACCTCAACTCACCCGTAGACAGATATCCCAAGAGAAAGGTATTAAACTGGACAGGACCCTAGAACGTAATTGGTTCCATTGCTTTTGTTTCTAGGCATCTCTCCTCAAAGGCCTGTTTTCCAATACCAGCATATGGGGGATTCCAGAGATACCAATCAGAACAAATCTTGTCTCCACATGGGAAACTTATCCTTTGGAGCTCTGTAAAAACCTCCAGTTAGGAGAAACCTTCAGGTAACCGGAGCCACTGCCCATTCCAAGGTCTCCATGGACACAAACCCGAATTATGACCATTCGGCAGGAGAGTACATTTCAACTCAGCCCCGTTGATTACTCCCCCAGAGCCAGAATATCAAACCTGCCTTGTCGTTAGGAGACAACTGGAATGCAAAGCAGACTCTCTAGGCATCCATCGTTGAAATCCTGCTCTGGCACCGTTCCATATGGGATGTCCTGGGAGCCTTCCAACAGGTCTTGACTGTCCTGCAGAAGGAATCCTTGCAGATTGGAGCATCTCACAACTCCTATCGTGGGAAAACCTACATGGCCTCATGAGATGCTCCCCTTTATAAAGGGGCCATCATGGACAGAAACTCCAACCTGAGCCAACTTCTGATCCATCACAATTGTTTCTATGTATCTCTCCTCAGAGGCCTGGTTTCCAATATCAGAATATGGGGGTTTCCTAAGGAAACAATCAGAACAGATCTCATCCCCACATGAGAAAATTGCTCTTTGGAGCTGTGTCAATACCTCAGGTTAGGATGATCCTTCAGGGCGCTGGCACCATGGCCCAATTCCAAGGTCTCCAAGGACACAAACTTACATTAGGATCCATCCTCAGAGAGTCCATTTCAAATCAGCCCTCTCGGCTGCTCACCCAGAGCCAGCAGATCAAACCTGCCTTGTCACTAGGAGACAGTTGGAATGCGAGGTGGGCTGCCCAGGCATCCATCCTTAGAACCCTGCTCTGGAGAATTTCTTTATCGGACGTCTTGAATCCCACCAACCTGTCTTGACTGTCTCGCAGAATGAATCCTTGTGGTTTGAAGCATCACACAATCCCACTGTGAGAAAACCTCCATTTCCTCATGATGCCCCACAGCTTCATAAATGGGCCATCATGGACAGAAACCCCATCCTAAGCCAAAGTCTGATCCGCGCCCTGAATTCAGAAGCACGAGATCTCGATTCAGCACTTGAGAGTGTGCCTGCTGTGCCCTCGCCCCGAAACCTAAGCCTAACTTGTGTTCTCAGACTTCCGTCTTCACAATCCTGGCCACACCCCTCCAGTTTGGCATTTCTGGAGACACAATGCAGCACTCTGCCTGCCCTCCAGAAGAAAAATGTTGCCCTATAGGGCTAACCAGAAACGCCAAATGAGTAACAACCTGCATGCCACTCGACCATACCCCAATTATACAATCTAGCCTGTGCACTAAAGCCCTGTCTGACACAGCCTGAAAGCAGACCTCCAGTCCAACACCCAGACAGCTGGCCGTACACTGAGCATATCAAACCCACAATGGCTTTCGGCCATCATCTGTACCCAACCTCAGTTTTCACCTTCAGAACCTAGACCTTATCTCCACTCACTGCTCAGGAGTGAACGTGATACAAGAATCAGAACTTCTCCTTCGCCATGGCAAGAAACCTTGTGGTTGGCATGTTGTCCAACGTTCATTGTAGGAGATAGCAGCATGGACTATGATGCCCCACCTATCCCTGAAGGCTACAATTTGCACAAACACACATTGTGACCCTCAGCGTGAGCCCTATCCTCATGTAAAGCCTCTTAGTGACTGGAACAACAGCCCACATATGGGGCTTGCCAAGCCCCTAGTCCCCCAATCTCAACCAGAGTTAGAGATGTCTAGTCACCCCTACTCAGGGCACTGCTCTGGAATCCCTCTTTGGGGGGACACCTGAGGTAAAAAAAAAAAAAATACAGAAAGGACTCTTCCCATCCACAGAATGATCCCAACCACTTGGGATCAGGCCAAATCACCAGAGAAAGACTTGTCCATGGCCCTTGAGGACACCCCGACATTCCACGGCCACCGTAGGCACAAAATCCAGAGACAAAAGCCTGAGCAAACGCCACATACTCGCCCTTTGTTCATAGCCCGGAAAATTCTCACGGTCTGTAGATCGAGCCTTCATACATACATCCCCAAACCTAAGCTGAGTTTGTGTTTTCAGACTTCTGTCCCCACAGTCCTGGCCCACACACCATCCAAGCTGAAGCCCCTGGAGCCACACCTGAGGACTGTGGCTTCCCTCTCCAGGGGAATTCTGCCATTTGCATTTGCCACAACCCTATAGATCAGGAGAAACCTCCAAACTCCCCGAGGCCATCCCAATAGTGTTGGCTGCCCAGGACAAACAGGGATGATCTTTCACAACTTAGGAAACTACCTCCACTCAGACCCAGAGACAGATATCCCCATAGAATAAGATTGAACTGGACAGGCACTTAGGCCCTAATCACATCCATTGCTTTTGTTTCCAGGCATCTCTCCTCAGAGGCCTGGTTACCAATACCAGCATATGGGGGATTACTGAGGCACTCATAGAAAAATCTCGTCTCCACATAGGAAATGTACTCTTTGGAGCTCTATAAAAACCTCTGTTTAGGAGAATCTTTCAGGGCCCCGGATCAAGCGCCCCATTCCAAGGTCTCCATGGACTTAAACCCACATTATGATCTATCCTCGGTAGAGTCCATGTCAACTCATTCCCCTTGGTTTCTCCCCCAGGGCCTGCAGATCAAACCTGCCTTGTTGCTAGGAGACAACTAGAATGGGAGGCGGGCTGCCCAGGCATCCATCCTTAGAACCCTGCTCTGGAGTCGTTCCATATGGGACATCCTAGAGCCATCCAACAGGTCTCAAGTGTCCCACAGAAGGAATCTTTGCAGTCTGGTGCATCTCACAACTCCCATTGTGGGAAAATCTTCATGGCCTCTTGAGACGCTCCACTTTATAAAGTGGCCATCATGGACAGAAACTCCAACCTGAGCAAATGTCTGATATTCGCCCTGGCTTCAGGTGCATGAGATCTTGATTCGGCTCTGCAGAGTGTGCGTTCTGTGCCCTCACCCCAAAAACTAAGCCTAGCTTCTGTTTTCAGACTACCTTCCTCACACCCCTGGCCCAAAAACCCTACAATTTGGCAATACTGGGGCCACAATGCAGCACTCTGCCTGCCCTTCAGAAGAAAAACGTTGCCTTATGGAGCTACCTAGAAACCCGAATGAGGATCAACTGAACGCCACTCGACTTCACCCCAAATATACAGTCTACCCTGTCTAATGCCCTTTCTGACACAGCATGAGCCCACACCTCCAGACCTACGCTCAACAGCTAGCCACACAATGAGCTCATTGTACCCATCAGGTCCTTAGGTCTTCATCTCTTCCCAACCTCGGTTTTCGGGTTTTAGAACCTAGACCGAAACTCTAATCACTGTCCAGGGGTGAACGTGATGCAGAAATCACAACTCTTCCTTCGCCATGGCCGGAAACCTTGTGGTTGGCATATTCTCCAACGTTCAGTGTAGGAGAATCCAGCGTGGCCCATGAGGCCCTTCCCATGCTTGAGGGCCTTGTTGGACCCAATAGGCATTGTGACCCTCAGCATGAGCCCTGTCCTCAAGGAAGACCTCTCAGTGTCTGAATCAAGAGCCCACATATTGGACTTGCCATGCCCCTAGGCCCCCAAACATAAACAGAGGTGGGGTTATCCAGTTGTCCCTACCAAGGACTCTGCTCTGGAATCCCTCTTTTATTGGCACCATGAGGTAGATAAAATAAAATAAAAAAACAGAAAGGACACCACCCATCCCACAGAATGTACCCAAACTCTTGGGATTGGGTCAAATCCTCAGAGAAGGAAAGCCGTCCACAAACCATGAGGCCACTCCATCATTCGACCCACATTGTTGACACAAATCCAGAGACAAAACCTGAGCAAGCACCTCAAACTCACCCTTTTTCAAATCCCGAAGTGTTATCACGGTGTTTAGATTCGGCGTGCAATACCTATGTCCCCAATCCTAAGCGGAATTTGTGTTTTCAGACTTCTGTCCCCACAGGCCTGGCCCACACACCCTCAAGGCTGGGCCCCTAGAGCCAAACTCAGAACTGTGCCTGCCCTCTCCAGGGGATTTCTGCCCATTCCATTGGCCACAACCCTATAGATTAGGAGAAACTCCAAAATCCCGAGGCCATTCCCAATATTATAGGCTGCCCAGGACAAACAGGGGCGATCTGACACAAGTCGAGCAACTACCTCCCCTCAGATCCATAGACACGTATCCCCAGGAAAGAGATTGAACCGGACAGGCACCTAGGCCCTAATCATATCCATTGCCTTTGTTTCCAGGCATCTCTCCTCAGAGGCCTGGTTTCCAATACCAGCTTATGGGAGATTCCTTAGGCACTCATCAAAACAATTCTCTTCTCTACATAGGAAACGTACCTTTTAGAGCTCCATCAAAACCTCCGGTTATGAACATCCCTCAAGGCCCCGGATCAAGCACCCCATTCCAAGGTCTCCATGGACACAAATGCACATTATGACCCATCCTCAACTCACCCATTTCAACACACCCACCTCGGTTACTCCCCTAGATCCAGCAGATCGAACTTGCCTTGGCGCTATGAGACACCTGGAATGGGAGGCAGGCTGCCCAGGCATCCATCCTTAGAACCCTGCTCTGGATAGCTTCCTTATGGGATGTCCTGGAGCCCTCCAGCAGGTCTCGACTGTCCCACGGAAGGAATCATTACGGTTTGGAGCATCTCACAATTCCCATCGTGGGAAAACCTCCATGGCCTCGTGACACCCTCCCCTTCATGAGGGGCCGTCATGGACAGAAACTCCAACCTGAGCCAACGTCTGATCCTAGCTCTGTCTTCAGGTACACAGGATCTCGAATCATCTCTGCAGAGGGTTGCTGCCGTCCCCTCACCCCGAAATCTAAGTCTGGCTTGTGTTCTCAGAATTTTTTCCTCACACTCCTGGCCCACAATCCTTCCAGTTTGGGAATTCTGGAGCCACTATATGGCACTGTGTCTTCCTTCCAGAAGAAAAACGTTGCCCTCTGGGGCTACCCAGTAAGCACAAATGAGTACCAACCTGCACGAAATTCGACTGCACCCCAATGATACAGTCTAGCCTGGGCACTAATTCCCTGTCTGCCACAGCCTGAGCCTGCACCTCCCAACCCACACTCAACAGCTGGCCGAACACTGAGCACATCAGTCACACCATGGCCTTAGGTCTTCATCTCTTCCCAACCTCAGTTTTCAGGCTTCAGAACCTAGACCTTAAATCCAATCACAGTCCAGGAGTGAAAGTGTTGCAGAAATTAGAACTCCTTCTTCCCCATGGCCAGAAAACTTGTGGTTGCCATATTGTGCAACGTTCAATGTAGGAGAAACCAGCATGGTACATTAGGCCACTCCCTGACTTGAGGGGCTCCTTGGGCACAAGAACACATTGTGAAACTCAATGTGAGCCCTATGCTCAAGGAAGGCCTCTCAGTGTCTGGACCAAGAGCCCACATATGGGGCTTGCCATGTTCTTAGGTCCCAATGTTAACCAGAGTTCTGGTTGTCCAGTCGCCCCTCCCCAGGACTCTGCTGTGGAATCCCTCTTTTGGTGGTCCACCTGAGGTAAAAAAAAAAAAAAAAAAAAAAAAAAAAGAAAGGCCTCCTCCCTTCCCGCAGAATGACCCCAAACTCTTGGGATTGGGTCAAATCCCCAGAAAGGGAGCCTCATCGATGGCCCATGAGGACCCCCGGACATTCCATGGCAATTGGTGACACATATCCAGAAAAAAATAAGCATGAGCAAGCACCTCACTTTCGCCCTTTGTTCATATCCCGAAGAGTTCTCCTCACGGTCTATATATCGGGCCGGCCATACCTACAGACCCAAACCTAAGTGGAGTTTGTGTTTTCAGACTTTTGTTCAAATAGCCCTGGACCACACACGCTCCACAGTTGGGTCCCTGGAGCCAGACCTCAGGACTGTGCTTCCCTTTCAAGAGAATTCTTCCCAATCCATTGGCCACCACCTTGCAAATTAGGAAAAACCTCCAAAGTTACCGAGGCCATCCCAATAGTGTAGGCCGCCCAGGACAAACAGGTGTGATCTCAAACCAGCTGAGCAACTACCTCCACTCAGACAAAAGATGTCCCCAGAGAAGAATATTGAACCGGACAGGCCCCTAGGCCCTAATCAGATCCATTGCTTTGGTTTCCAGGCATCTCTCCTCAGAGGCCTCATTTCCAATACCAGCAAATGGTGGTTTCCTGAGGCACCAATAAGAACAAATCTCGTCTCCCCATGGAAACCTTGCTCATTGGAGCTTTGTTATAACCTCTGGTTAGGAGAGTCCTTCAGGGCCATGGTGCCACTGCCCCATACCAAGGTCTCAATGGACTCAAACCAACATTAAGACCATCCTCAGGAAAGTCCATTTCAACTCATTTAAGACCATCCTCAGGAAAGTCCATTCCAACTCAGCCTCCTCTGATGCTACCCCAAGCCAGCAGATCAAACGTTTCTTGTTGCTAGGAGACAATTGCAAGTGAGGCTGTCTGCCCAGGCATCCATACTTAGAACCCTGTTGTGGAAAAATACCTTATGAGACGTCCTGGAGCCATCCAACAAGTCTTAATTGTCCCACAGAAGGAATTCTTGCGGTTTGGAGCATCTCACAACTCTAATAGTGGGAAAACCCCCATGGCCTCATAATGCCCCCCCACTCATGAAGGGGCCAACATGGACAGAAACTCCAACCTGCACCAAAGTCTGATCCTCGAACTGACTTCAGACTCATGAGATCTCAATTCATCTCTGCAGAGTGTGCCTGCCATGTCCATTCCCCGAAACCTAATCCTAGCTTGTGTTCTCAGACTTCCGTCCTCACTCTCCTGGCCCACAAGCCCTCCAGTTTGGGAATTCCGAAGCCACAATGCAGCACTCTGCCTGCCCTCCAGAAGAAAAACTTTGCCCTATGCTGCTAATAAGAAACCCCAAATGATTATCTAATGCATGCCACTCGAATGTCAAGCAATTATACAGCCTACCCTGAATACTAATGCCCTGTCTGGCACAGCCTGAGACAAGACATCCCAAACGACACCTAGACAGCTGGCTCCAACCTGGACACAAGGGACCCGCTATGGCTGTAGTTCGTCATCTCTTCCCAACCTCGGTTTTCAGGCTTCAGAACCTAGACCTTATCTCCAATCACTGCCCAGGGGTGAACGTGATGCAGAAATTAGAATTCCTCCTTCCCCATGGCCAGAAACCTTGTGGTTGGCATGTTGTCGAACGTTCAATGTGGGAAAACCTGCACTGTCGGAAAGGCCACGCCCGTGCTTGAGGGCCGCCTAGGGCACAGACATGCATTGTGACCTGTAGCGTGAGTCCCGTATTAAAGTAACGCCTCTCAGTGGCTGGACCAAGATCCTGCATATGGGGCTTGTCATATCCATAGGCCCCCAGGCTTAACCAGAGAGCGAGTATTCCAGTTGTCAGTACCCACTGCTATGCTCCAGATTCCCTCTACTGGGGGGACACATGAAGCAGAAAACAGGACTCTTCCCTTCCCACAGAATGACCCCAAACCCTTGGGGGCTGGACAAACTACCAGAGAGGGAGACTTCTACGACCCATGAGGCAACTCCTACATTAAATGCCCATTGTGGACAAAATATCCAGAGACAAAAGACTGAGCGACTGCCTCCCTCTCACCCTTCTTTCATATCCAGAGGAGCTCCCCTCACGGACTGTAGATCAGGCCTGCCATAACCTCGTTCCCAAACCTGAGCTGAGTTTGGGTTTTTGTATGTCTGTCTGCACAGCCGTGGCCCACACTGCCTCCAGGCTGGGGTCTCTGGAGCCACACCACAGAACTCTGCCTGCTCTCTCCTAAGAAACTGCCCGTTCCATTGGCCACAACTCTACAAAATAGTAGAAACCTCAAGGTCCCCAAGGACATCCCACTACCGCAAGCCGCACTGGACAAACAGGGGCATTATGACACCAGCTGAATAACTACTACCTCCATGCATACACACAGACTGATATCCGCAGAGACAGAAGATTGAACCAGACAGGCCCCTAGGCCCTATTATGAACTCTTGCTTTGGTGTCCAGGTATCACTCCTCAGAGGCCTGGGTTCGAAGACCAGCATATGGGGCTATCCTGAGGCACCAGACAGAACACCTCTCAACTCCGCATGGAAAGCTTCCTTGTTGGAGTTGTGTCAAACCCTTCGGGTTGGAGAATCCTGCAGAGTCCCTTAGCTACTGCCACATTCCAAGGTCTCCATGGCCACCAACCCACATTATGACTCATTCTCAGGAAAGTCCATTTAAACTCAGCCTTCTGGGTAGCTCACCCAAGAGCCCGCAGATTGAGCGTGCCTTGTCTTGACCAGGCAATGGGAAGGTGAGTTGGCGTTTCTCGGCATCCATGCTTAGGCCCCTGCTCTCGAGTCTTTCTGTATGGGGCATCCTGGAACCATCCAATAGTACTCGACTGTCCTGAAGAAGGAAACTTTGAAGTTTGGAGAAGCTCACAACTCCCAGCGTAGAGAAACCTCCCTGGCCTCATGACGCCCCCACCCCCTTCAGGAAGGGGCCGTCATGGACACAAGCTCCAGCTTGAGGCAACATCTGATACTCTCCCTGACATCAGATGCAGGACATCTCGATTCAGCCTCTGCACAGTGGGCCCAAACCTCGTGCTACCTTGTGTTTTCAGACTTCCTTCCTCACACTCCTGGCAAACATGTCCTCAAGACTTGGAATTCTGGAACCAAAATGCAGCCCTTTGCTGGCCCTCCAGAAGAAAAACGTTGCTCTATGGGGATCTCCATAAACACCAAATGTGGATCAACCTGCTCGGTTCTCGACCTCACCCCAATTGGATTGTTCGGGTTGTCCATTCATCCCTCCCCAGAGCTCTGCTTTGGAATCCCTCTTTTGGTGGGACACCTGAGGTAACAAAACTAAAAGGACTCCTCCCATCCTTCAGATTGACCCAAAACAATTGGGATTGGACCAAATTCACAGAGAGGAAGTCTCGTCCATGGCCCATGAGGCCTCCCCGAGATTCCACAGCCATCGTTGACAACAAATCCAGAGACAAAAGTCTGAGCAAGCGCCTCACACTCGCTCTTTTGTCGTATCCCGTAGAGTTCTCCTCACGGTCTGTAGATGGGTCCTGCCATACCTACTTCCCAAACCTAAGCTGAGTTTGTGTTTTCAGACTTCTGTCCCCACATTCCTGGCCCACAGACCCTTCAGGCTGGGGCCCCTGGAGCCACACATCAGGACTGTGCCTGTCCATACCACGGGAATTCTGCCCATTCCATTGTCCACAATCGTACAAATTAGGAAAAAACTCCAGAGTCCCCAAGGACATCCCAATAATGTAGGCCGCCCAGGACAAACAAGGGTCCTCTGAAACCAGCTGAGCATCTACCTCTACTCAGCGTAGATGGATGTCCCCAGAGAAGAAGATTGAATCAGACAGGCCCCTAGGCCTGAATCAGATTCATTGCTTTCGGTTACAGGTATCTCTTCTCAGAGGCCTAGTTTCCAATATTAGCATATGGGGATTTCATGAGGCAGCAATCAGAACAAATCTCTTCTCCACATGGGAAAATTATCCTTTGAAGATGTCTCAAAACCTCCAGTTAGGAGAATCCTTCAGGGCCTGTGTGCCACTGCCCCATTACAACGTCTCCATAGACACAAAAACACATTAGGACCCATCCACAGGAGAGTCCATTTCAACTGAGCGTATTCGATTGCTCCTCGAGATCCAGCAGATCTAACTTGTCTTGTTGCTAGGAGACAATTGGAATGTGAGGTGGCCTACCCAGCCATCCATCCTTAAAACCCTGCTCGGAATCGTTGGCCTGGAGCCAACCAACAGGTCTCAATTGTCCTGCAGAAGAATCTTTGCAGTTGGGAGCTTCTCAGAACTCCCATCGTGAGAGGACCCCCATGGCCACATGATCCCCCCGCCTTCATAAAGGGGCCATCAGGGACATAAGGTCCAAACTGAGCGATCATCTGATCCTCACCCTGACTTCAGATACACGAGATCTCCGTTCAGGTCTGTAGATTGTGCCTGCCATGTCCTCACCCAGAAACCGAAGCCTTGCTTGTGTCCTCAGACCTCTGTACACAGACGACTGACTCACAAGCCCTCCAGTTTGGCAATCCAGAACTACAATGCAGCACTCTACCTGCCCTGCAGAAGAAATACATTGCCCTCTGGGGCTACCTAGAAACCCCAAATGAAGATCAACTTGCACGATACTTGGCTATACCCAAAATATATAGGATGACCTGGGCAATAATGCCCTTTCTGACACAGCCTGAGCCTGGACCTCCTAGGCCCACCCAGACAGCTGGCTACAAACTGAGAACTTCAGACCCCCATGGCCTTAGGTCGTTATCCCTTCCCAAACTCAGTTTTCAGGCTTCATAACCTAGACATTATCTCCAATCACTGCCCGGGTTTGAAAATGATGCAGAAATCAGAACTCCTTCCCAATGGCAGGAAAACTTGTGGTTGGCTTGTAGTCCAACGTTCAGTGTAGTGGAAACCAGTGTGTCCCTTGAGGCCCCGCCATTGCTCGCGGTCCAGATAGGTAGCAAACACACATTGTGACCCTCAGCCTTAGCCCAGTCCTCAGGTAAGGTCTCTCAGTGGCTGGATGAAGAGACAGCATATTGGCCTTGCCATGCCCATACGCCCAATATTTAACCATAGTTTGTGTTGTCCCTTCACTCTTCCCCAGGGCTCTGCTTTGGAATTCCTCTTTTGGTGGGACAGCTGATGTAACAACCCTGAAAGGAGTCCTCCATCCAACAGATTGACGAAAAACAATTGGGATCGGCCCAAATCCATAGAGAGCAAGATTCGTCCATGGCCCATGAGGCCTCCTCGACATTCCACGGCCATCGCTGATACAAAATCCAGAGACAAAAGCCTAAGCAAGCGCCTCAGACTCGCACTATCTTCATATCCCGAAGATGTCTTCTCATGGTTTATAGATCGTGCCTGCCATACCTACGTCCCCATACACAAGCTGAGTTTGTGTTTTCAGACTTCTGTCCTCAAAGTCCTGGGCCACATACCCTCCAGGCTGGGGACGGTGGAGCCACACATTAGGACTGTGCCTACCCAATCCATGGGAATTCTGCCCATTTCATTGTCCAAAATCGTACAAATTAGGAGAACCCACCAAAGTCCTTGAGGCCATCCCAATAGTATAGGTCGCCCGGGACAAAATAGTTCAGTCTGACACCAGCTGAGCATCTAACTCCACTCATACCCTAGAAGGATGTCCCCAGAGAAGAAGATTGAAGCAGACAGGACCCTAGGCCAAAATCGGATCCATTGCTTTGGTTTAAAGGCATGTCTCTTCAAAACCCTGGATTCCAATACCAGCATTGGGGTTTTCCTGAGGCACCCATCAGAACAAACCTCGTCTCCAAAAGGAAACTTGTGCATGGGAGCTATGTCAAAAGCTTAGGAGAATACTTCAGGGTCCCGGTGCCACCGCCCCATTTAAAAGCCCTCATGGACACAAACACATTTTAGACCCATTCTCAGGAAAGTCCATTTCAACTCAGCCACCCCGGTTGCTCCCGCAGAGCCATCAGATCTAAACTGTCTTGTCGCTAGGAGACAATTGGAATGCGAGGCGGGCTTCCCAGGCATCCATCCTCGAACGTTGGTCTGGACTCATCCATATGGGATGTCCTTGAGCTGTCCAACAGGTCTCAGTTGTCCCGCAGAAGGAATCCTTGGAGGGGGCATCCCACCACTCCCAACGTGGGAAAACCTCCACGGCCTCGAGATTCGGCTCCCTTCATGAAGGGGCCGTCATGAACAGAAAATCCAAGCTGAGCCAACGTCTGATACTTGCTCTGACTACAGAAGCATGAGATATTGCTTCAGATCTTCAGGGGGTACATGCCATGCTCTCGCCCTGAAACCCAAGTCTAGCTTGTGTTCTCAGAATTCCATCTTCACACTCCTGACCCTAAAGCCCACAAGTTTGGCAATTCCGGACCATCATTGCAGCACTCTGCCTGCCCTCTAGAAAAAATATATTGCCTAATGAGCTGTCCGGGCACATTAAATGAGAATAAACTTACACGGCACTCGAATGTACCCAAATTATATAATCTAACCTGGGCACTAATGCACTGTCTGACACACCCTGAGCCGGGACCTCCTGAGCAACACCCAGACAGCTTACCGCACACTGAGGACATCAGACCCGCCATGGACTTAGGTCATCATCTCTGCCCCACCTCAGTTTTCAGGCTTCAGAACCTAGACCTTATCTCCAATCACTGCCCAGGGGTGACTGTGATGCAGAAATCAGAACTCCTGCTTACCCATGGCAAGAAACCTTGTGTTTGGCATGTTGTCCTAAGTTCAGTGTAGGAGAAACCAGTATACACCCTGAGGTCACGCCCATTATTGAGTGCAACGAGGGCATAAACCCGCATTGTGACCCTCAGCGTGAGTCCTGACCTCTAGTAAATCCTCTCAGTGGCTGGACCATTAGATGTCATAATGGGCTTGACATGTCCCTAGGCCCCAATTTTTAACCAGATTTCTGGTTGTCCAGTCACAACTCCCCAGGGCTCTACTCTGGAATCCCTCATTTGGTGGGACACCTGAGGTTGAAAAACCAAACAAAACAAATCAACAACAACAGAACAACGGACGTCTTCCATCCCAGAGAATGACCCCAAACTCTTTGGAAGGGGCCAAACCCCCAGAGACTAAGACTCGTCCATTTCCCATGAAGTCATCCGGAAATTTCACGACCATCAGTGACACGATATCCAGAGACAAAAACTTGAGCAAGAGCCTCACACTCGCCCTTTTTTCATATCCCGAAGAGTTCTCCTCATGGTCTGTAGATCAGACCTGCCATACCTATGACCCGAAACATAAGCCGAGTTTGTGTTTTCAGACAACTGTCCAAACAGCCCTGGCCTACACACCCTACAGGCTCAGGCCCCTGGAGCCAAACCTGACGACTGTGCTTGCCCTCTCCAAGGGAATTGTATGTGCCCATTCCAATGGCCACAACCCTACTAATAGGATAAACCTCCAAATTCCCTGAGGCCAACCCAATATTTGTGGCTTCCCAGGAAAAACAGGGGCATTCTGGGGCCATCTGAGCACCTACCGGCACTCAAACCCGTAGACTGATCCTCAGAGGTAAAAAGGAACGAACAGGCCCCTAGGCACCTATCCGATCCATTGCTTTGGTTTCCAGGCATCTCTCCTCTCAGGAATGGATTTCAATGACAGCATATGGCATTTTCTTGACTCACCCATGAGAACAAATCTCATCTACACATGGGAAACTTGCACGATGGAGCTGTGTGAAAGCCTCTCTTTAGGAGAACCCTTCAGGGCCCCAGTGCCACCGCTTCATTCCAAGGTCTCCATAGACACAAAAATATCTTAGGACACATCCACGGGAGAGTCCATTGCTTGCAGACAATTGGAATGCGAGGTAGGCTACCCAGCCATCCATCCTTAGAACCCTGCTCGGAATCATTGTCCTGGAGCCAACCAACAGGTCTCAATTGTACTGCAGAAGAATATTTGCATTGGGAGCTTCTCACAACTCCCATCGTGGGAAAACCCCCATGGCCTCGTGATCCACCCCCCCTTCTGGAAGTGGCCATCAGGGACAGAATGTCCGCCTGAGTGATCGTCTGATCCTCGCCCTGACTTCAAGCGCACGAGATCTCGATTGAGGTCTCACCCAGAAACCTAGGCCTAGCTTGGGTTCTCAGACTTCCGTCCCCAGACTACTGGCCCACGAGCCCTCCAGTTTGGCAATCTAGAACTGCAATGCAGCACTCTGCCTGCCCTCCAGAAGAAAAACATTGCCCTCTGGGGCTCGCCAGAAACCCCAAATGAGGATCAACCTGCACGGCATTCGGCTGTACCCCAAATATATAGGCTGACCTGGGCACTAATGCCCTTTTCTGAAACAGCCTGAGTCTGGACCTCCTGGCCCCACCCAGAGAGCTGGCCGCACACTGAGCACATCAGACCCGTCATGGCCGTAGGTCATCATCTCTTCCCTACCTCAGGTTTGAGGCTTCAAAACCTAGACCTTATCTCCAATCACTGCCCGGGGGTGACTGTGATGCAGAAATCAGAACTCTTCCTTACCCAAGGCAAGAAACCATGTGGTTGGCATGTTGTCCAACGTTCAGTGTAGGGGAAACCAGCATTCACCCTGAGGCCCCGCCCATTCTTGAGTGCGACGAGGGCATCAACACGCATTGTGACCCTCAGCGTGAGTCCTGTCCTCTAGTACGTCCTCTCAGTGGCTGGACCATTAGATGTCATAATGGGCTTGACATGTCCCGAGGCCCCAAATTTCAACCAGATTTCTGGTTCTCAGTCGCACCTTCCCAGGGCTCTACTCTGGAATCCCTCATTTGGTGGGATACCTGAGGATGAAAAACAAAACAAAACAAATCAACAACTACAGAACAACGGACTTCTTCCATCCCACAGAATGACCCCAAACTCTTTGGACGGGGCCAAATCCCCAGAGAGTAAGACTCGTCCATTTCCCATGAAGTCATCCGGAAATTTCACGACCATCAGTGACACGATATCCAGAGACAAAAACTTGAGCAAGAGCCTCACACTCGCCCTTTTTTCAATCCCGAAGTGTTCTCCTCATGGTCTGTAGATCAGAACTGCCATACCAATGACCCGAAACATAAGCCGAGTTTGTGTTTTCAGACAACTGTCCAAACAGCACTGGCCTACACACCCTACAGGCTCAGGCCCCTGGAGCCAAACCTGACGACTGTGTTTGCCCTCTCCAAGGGAATTGTGTGTGCCCATTCCAATGGCCACAACCCAACTAAGAGGATAAATCTCCAAAGTCCCTGAGGCCAAACCAATATTTGTGGCTTCCCAGGACAAGCAGGGGCAATCTGGGATCATCTGAGCACCTACCGGCACTCAGACCCGTAGACTGATGTCCCCAGAAGTAAAAAGGAACGAGCAGGCCCCTAGGCACATATCCGATCCATTGCTTTGGTTTCCAGGCATCTCTCCTCAGAGGAATGGATTTCAATAACAGCATATGGCTGTTTCCTGAATCACACATCAGAATAAATCTCATCTACACATGGGAAACTTGCACAATGGAACTGTGTGAAAGCCTTTCTTTAGGAGAACCCTTCAAGGCCCCAGGGCCACCGCTTCGTTCCAAGGTCTCCCTAGACACATAATCATATTAGGACACAACCACGGGAGAGTCCATTTCAACTCAGCCTCCTCGGTTGCTCCCCCAGATGCAGCAGATCTAAACAGTCTTGTTGCTTGCATACAATTGGAATGCGAGGTGGGCTACCCAGCCATCCATCCTTAGAACCCTGCTCGGAAACGTTTTCCTGGAGCCAACCAACACGTCTCAATTGTCCTGCAGAAAAATCTTTGCAGTTGGGAGCTTCTCATAACTCCCATCGTGGGAAAACCCCCATGGCCTCGTGATCCACGCCCCCCTTCAGGAAGGGCCCATCAGGGACAGAATGTCCAACCTGAGCGATCGTCTGATCCTCGCCCTGACTTCAGATGCACGAGATCTCGATTCAGGTCTGTAGATTGTGCCTGCCATATCCTCACCCAGAAACCTAGGCATAGTTGGGTTCTCAGACTTCCGTCCTCAGACTACTGCCCACAAGCCCTCTAGTTTGGCAATCTAGAACTATAATGCAGCACTCTGCCTGCCCTCCTGAAGAAAATAATTGCCCTCTGGGGCTAACCAGAAACCGCAAATGAGGATCACCCTGCACGCCATTCGCTCTACCCCAAATATATAGGCTGACTTGGGCACTAATGCCCTTTCTGACACAGCCTGAGCCTGGACATCCTGGCCCCACCCAAACAGCTGGCCGCACACTGAGCACATCTAACCCGCCTTGGCCTTAGGTCGTCATCTCTTCTCAACCTCGGTTTTCAGGCTTCAGAACCTCGACCTTATATCCAATCACGGCCCGGGTTTAATAATGATGCAGAAATCAGAACTCGTTCCCCATGGCAAGAAACCTTGTGGTTGGCATGTTGTCCAAGGTTCAGTGTCCTTGAAACCACTGTGGCCCATGAGGCCCCGCCCATGCTTGCGGGCCACATTGGTCACAAACACACATTGTGACCCTCAGCCTGAGCCCAGTCCTCAGGTAAGGTCTCTCAGTGGCTGGATGGAGAGACAGCATATTGGGCTTGCCATGCCCCTAGGCCCCAATTTTTAACCATCGTTTGGGTTGTCCCTTCACTCTTCCCCAGGGCTCTGCTTTGGAATTCCACTTTTGGTGGGACAGCTGAGGTAACAAACCTGAAAGAAGTCCTCCCATCCCAGAGATTGAGGAAAGGCAATTGGGATCGTGCCAAATCCACAGAGAGCAAGATTCTTCCATGGCCCATGAGGCCTCCCCAACATTCCACGGCCATCGCTGATACAAAATCCAGAGACAAAAGCTGAGCACGTGCCTCAGACTCGCTCATTCTTCATATCCTGAAGAGTTCTTGAGATAAGACCCTACACGGCACTCGAATGCACTCAAAATATATAGTCTAACCTGGGCACTAATGCACTGTCTGACAACCTGAGCCCGGACCTCGTGACCAACCCCCAGACAGCTGATCGCACACTGAGCGCATCAGACCCGCCATGGCCTTAGGTCATCATCTCTTCTCTACCTCAGTTTTCAGGCTTCAGAACCTAGACCTTATCTCCAATCACTGCCCAGCGGTGACTGTGATGCAGAAATCAGAACTCTTCCTTACCCATGGCAAGAAACCTTGTGGTTGGCATGTTGTCCAACGTTCAGTGTAGGAGAAACCAGCATTCACCCTGAGGCCCCGCCCATCCTTGAGTGCGACGAGGGCATCAACACGCATTGTGACCCTCAGCGTGAGTCCTGTCCTCTAGTACGTCCTCTCAGTGGCTGGACCATTAGATGTCATAATGGGCTTGACATGTCCCTAGGCCCCAATTTTTAACCAGATTTCTGGTTGTCCAGGCGCCCCTCCCCAGGGCTCTACTCTGGAATCCCTCATTTGGTGGGACACCTGAGGTTGAAAAACAAAACAAAACAAATCAACAACAACAGAACAACGGACTTCTTCCATCCCACAGAATGACCCCAAACTCTTTGGACGGGGCCACACCCCCAGAGAGTAAGACTCGTCCATTTCCCATGAAGTCACCCGGAAATTTCACGACCATGAGTGACACGATATCCAGAGACAAAAACTTGAGCAAGAGCCTCACACTCGCCCTTTTTTAATATCCCGAAGTGTTCTCCTCATGGTCTGGAGATCAGTCCTGCCATACCTACGACCTGAAACTTAAGCCGAGTTTGTGTTTTCAGATAACTGTCCAAACAGCCCTGGCCTACACACCCTACAGGCTCAGGCCCCTGGAGCCAAACCTGACGACTGTGCTTGCCCTCTCCAAGGGAATTGTATGTGCCCATTCCAATGGCCACAACCCTACAAAGAGGATAAACCTCCAAAGTCCCTGAGACCATCCCAATATTTGTGGCTTCCCAGGACAAACAGTGGCAATCTGGGCCCATCTGAGCACCTACCCGCACTCAAACACGTAGACTGATGTCCCCTGAGGTAAAAAGGAACGAACAGGCCCCTAGGCACCTATCGGATCCATTGTTTTGGTTTCCAGGCATCTCTCCTCAGAGGCCTGGATTTCAATAACAGCATATGGCTGTTTCTTGACTTACCCATTAGAACAAATCTCATCTACACATGGGAAACTTACACGATGGAGCTGTGTGAAAACCTCTCTTTAGGAGAACCCTTCAGGGCCCCAGGGACACCGCTTCATTCCAAGATCTCCATAGACACAAATCATATTAGGACACATCCACGGGAGAGACCATTTCAACTCAGGCTCCGCGTTTGCTCCCCCAGATCCAGCAGATCTAACCTGTCTTTTTGCTTGGAGACAATTGGAATGCGAGGTGGGCACCCAGCCATCCATCCTTAGAACCCTGCTCGGAATAGTTGCCCTGGTGTCAACCAACAGGTCTCAATTGTCCTGCAAAAGAATCTTTGCATTTGGGAGCTTCTCACAACTCCGATCGTGGGAAAACCCCCATGGCCTCGTGATCCACCCCCCCTTCAAGAAGGGGCCATCAGGGACAGAATGTCCAACCTGAGCGATCGTCTGATCCTCGCCCTGACTTCAGATGCACGAGATCTCGATTCAGGTCTGTAGATTGTGCCTGCCATATCCTCACCCAGAAACCTAGGCCTAGTTGGGTTCTCAGACTTCCGTCCTCAGACTACTGGCCCGCAAGCCCTCCAGTTTGGCAATCCAGAACTACAATGCAGCACTCTGCCTGCCCTCCAGAAGAAAAACATTGCCTTCTGGGGCTAACCAGAAACAGCAAATGTGGATCACCCTGCACGCCATTCGGCTCTACCCCAAATATATAGGCTGACCTGGGCACTAATGCCCTTTCTGACATAGCCTGAGCCTGGACCTCCTGGCCCCACCCAGACAGCTGGCAGCACACTGAGCACATCTGACCCGCCTTGGCCTTAGATCGTCATCTCTTCTCAACCTCGATTTTCAGGTCAGAACCTAGACCTTATCTCCAATCACTGCCCAGGTTTGAAAATGTTGCAGAAATCAGAACTCTTTCCCCATGGCAAGAAACCTTGTTGTTGGCATGTTGTCCAAGGTTCAGTGTCCTTGAAACCAGTGTGGCCCATGAGGCCCCGCCCATGCTTGCGGGCCACATTGGTCACAAACACACATTGTGACCCTCAGCCTGAGCCCAGTCCTCAGGTAAGGCCTCTCAGGGGCTGCATGGAGAGACAGCATATTGGGCTTGCCATGCCCCTAGGCCCCAATTTTTAACCATCGTTCGGGTTGTCCCTTCCCTCTTCCCCAGGGCTCTGCTTTGCAATTCCACTTTTGGTGGGACACCTGAGGTAACAAACCTGAAAGAAGTCCTCCCATCCCAGAGATTGATGAAAGGCAATTGGGATCGGGCCAAATCCACAGAGAGCAAGATTCTTCAATGTCCCATGAGGCCTCACCAACATTCCACGGCCATCGCTGATACAAAATCCAGAGACAAAAGCCTGAGCAAGTGCCTCAGACTCGCTCATTCTTCATATCCTATAGAGTTCTTCAGATAAGAACCTACACGGCAGTCGAAGCCACCCAAAATATATAGTCTAACCTGGGCACTAACACACTGTCTGACAACCTGTGCCCGGACCTCGTGACCAACACCCAGACAGCTGACCACACACTGAGCACTTCAGACCCGCCAAGGCCTTAGGTCATCATCTCTTCACTACCTCAGTTTTCAGGCTTCCGTACATAGACCTTATCTCCAATCACTGCCCAGGGGTGACTGTGATGCAGAAATCAGAACACTTCCTTACCCATGGAACGAAACCTTGTGGTTGGCATGTTGTCCAACGTTCAGTGTAGGAGAAACCAGCATTCAGCCTGAGGCCCCGCCCATCCTTGAGTGCGACGAGGGCATAAACACGCATTGTGACCCTCAGCCTGAGTCCTGTCCTCTAGTACGTCCTCTCAGTGGCTGGTCCATTAGATGTCATAATGGGCTTGACATGTCTCTAGGCCCCAATTTTAAATCAGATTTCTGGTTGTCCAGTCGCCCCTCCCCAGGGCTCTCCTCTGGAAACCCGCATTTGATGGGACACCTGACTTTGAAAAACAAAACAAAACAAATCAACAACAACAGAACAACGGATTTCTTCCAACCCACAGAATGACCCCAAACTCTTTGGACGGGGCCAAACCCCCAGAGAGTAAGACTCGTCCATTTCCCACGAAGTCACCCGGAAATTTCAAGACCATGAGTGACACGATATCCAGAGACAAAAACTTGAGCAAGAGCCTCACACTCGCCCTTTTTTCATATCCCGAAATGTTCTCCTCATTATCTGTAGATATGTCCTGCCATCCCTATGACCTGAAACATAAACCGAGTTTGTGTTTTCAGACAACTGTACCAACAGCTCTGGCCTACACACCCTAAATGCTCAGGCCCCTGAGGCCAAACCTGAAGACTGTGCTTGCCCTCTCCAAGGGAATTGTATGTGCCCATTCCAATGGCCACAACCCTACTTAGAGGATAAACCTCCAAAATTCCTGAGGCCATCCCAATAGTGGTGGCTTCCGAGGATAAACAGGGGCAGTCTGAGCCCATCTGAGCACCTACCTGCACTCAGACCGGTAGACTGATGTCCCCAGAGGTAATAAGGAACGGACAGGCCACTAGGCACCTATCGGATCCATTGCTTTGGTTTCGAGGCAACTCTCCTCAGAGGCCTGGATTTCAATAAGAGCATATGGCTGTTTCTTGACACACCATTAGAACAAATCTCATCTACACATGGGAAACTTGCACGATGGAGTTGTGTGAATGCCTCTCTTTAGGAGAACCCTTCAGGGCCCCAGTGCCACCGCTTCATTCCAAGGTCTCCATAGACACAAAATAATATTAGGTCACATCCACCTGAGAGTCCATTTCAACTCAGCCTCCTCGGTTGCTCCCCCAGATCCAGCAGATCTGACCTGTCTTGTTGCTTGGAGACAATTGAAATGCGAGGTGGGCTACCCAGCCATCCATCCTTAGAACCCTGCTCGGAATCGTTGTCCTGGGGCCAACCAACAGGTCTCAATTGTCCTGCAGAAGAATCTTTGCAATTGGGAGCTTCTCTCAACTCCCATTGTCGGAAAACCCCAATGGCCTCGTGATCAGCCCCCTTCAAGAAGGGGCCCTCAGGGACAGAATGTCCAACCTGAGCGATCATCTGCTCCTCGCCCAGACTGCAGATGCACGAGATCTCGATTCAGGTCATTCAGGTCTGTAGATTGTGCCTGCCATATCCTCACCCAGAAACCTAGGCCTAGCTTAGGTTCTCAGACTTCCGTGCTCAGACTACTGGCCCACAAGCCCTCCAGTTTGGCAATCCAGAACTACAAAGCAGCACTCTGCCTGCCCTCCAGAAGAAAAATATTGCCCTCTGGGGATACCCAGGAACCCCAAATGAGGATCAACGGGGCACGCAATTTGGCTGTACCCCAAATATATCGGCTGACATGGGCACTAATGCCCTTTCTGACACAGCTGGATCCTGGACCTCTTGGAACAACCCAGACAGCTGGCCGCACACTGAGCACATCGGACCCATAATGGTCTTAGGTCGTCAACTCCTGTCAACCTCGGTTTTCAGGCTTCAGAACCTAGACCTTATCTCGAATCACGGCCGGGGTTTGAAAATACTGCAGAAATCAGAACTCTGTCGCCATGGCAAGAAACCTTGTGGTTGGCATGTTGTCCAAGGTTCAGTGTACTTGAAACCAGTGTGGCTCATGAGGCCCCGCCCATGCTTGCGGGCCACATTGGCCACAAACAAACATTGTGACCCTCAGCCTGAGCCCAGTCCTCAGGTAAGGCCTCTCAGTGGCTGGATGGAGTGTCAGCATATTGGGAATGCCATGCCCCTTGGCCTCAATTTTTAACTATAGTTCGGGTTGTCCCTTCACTCTTCCCCAGGTCTCGGCTTTGGAATTCCTCTTTTGGTGGGACACCTGAGGTAACAAACCTGAAAGGAGTCCTCCCATCCCACAGATTGACGGAAAACAATTGGGATCGGGCCAAGTCCACAGAGAGCAAGATTCGTCCATGGACCATGAGGCCTCCCCAACATTCCATGGCTATCGCTAATACAAAATCCAGAGACAAAAGCCTGAGCATGCGCCTCAGACTCGCTAATTCTTCATATCCTGAAGAGTTCTTCAGATAAAAACCTAAACGGCACTCGAATGCACCCAAAGTATATAGTCTAATCTGGGCACTAATGCACTGTCTGACAACCTGAACCCGGACCTCGTGACCAACACCCAGACATCTGATCGCACACTGAGCACATCAGACCCGCATTGGCCTTAGGTCATCATCTCTTCCCTACCTCAGTTTTCAGGCTTCAAAACCTAGACCTTATCTCCAATCACTGCCCAGGGGTGACTGTGATGCAGAAATCAGAACTCTTCCTTACCCATGGCAATAAACCTTCTGGTTGGCATGTTGTCCAACGTTCAGTGTAGGAGAAACTAGCATTCACCCTGAGGCCCCGTCCATTCTTGAGTGCGACGAGGGTATAAACACGCATTGTGACCCTCAGCGTGAGTCCTGTCCTCTAGTACGTCCTCTCAGTGGCTGGACCATTAGATGTTATAATGGGCTTGACATGTCCCTAGGCCCCAATTTTTAACCAGATTTCTGGTTGTCCAGTCACCCCGCCCAGTGCGCTACTCTGGAATACCTCATTTGGTGGGACACCTGAGGTTGAAAAACAAAACAAAACAAATCAACACCATCAGAGCAACGGACTTATTCCATCCCACAAGATGACCCCAAACTCTTTGGACGGGGACAAACCCCCAGAGAGTAAGACTCGTCCATTTCCCATAAAGTAATCCGGAAATTTCACGATCATGAGTGACACGATATCCAGAGACAAAAACTTGAGCAAGAGCCTCACACTCGCCCTATTTACATTTCCCGAAGTGTTCTCCTCATGGTCTGTAGATCAGTCCTGCCATACCTATGACCTGAAACATAAGCCGATTTTGTGTTTTGAGATAACTGCCCAAGCAGCCCTGTCCTACACACACTACAGGCTCAGGCCCCTGGAGCCAAACCTGACGACTGTGCTTGACCTCTCCAAGGGAATTGTATGTGCCCACTCCAATGGCCACAACCCTACTAAGAGAATAAACCTCCAATGTCCCTGAGGCCATCACAATATTTGTGGCTTCCCAGGACAAACAGGGGCCATCTGGGCCCATCTGAGCACCTACTTTCACTCAGACCCCTAGTCTGATATCCCCAGAGGTAAAAAGAAACGAACAGGACCCTAGGCAACTATCGGATCCATTGGTTTGGCCTCCAGGCATCTCTCCTCAGGGGCCTGGATTTCAATAACAGCATATGGCTCTTTCCTGACTCATCCATCAGAAGAAATCTCATCTACACATTGGAAACTTGCAGGAAGGAGCTGTGTGAAAGCCTCTATTTAGGAGAACCCTTCAGGGCCCCAGTGCGCCGCTTCATTCCAAGGTCTCCATAGACACAAAATCATATTAGGACACATCCACGGGAGAGTCCATTTCAACTCATCCTAGTCTGTTGCTCCCACAGATCCAGCAGATCTAACCTGCCTAGTTGCTTGGAGACAATTGGAATGCGAGGTGGGCTACCCAAAATCCATCCATACAACCTTGCTCAGAAATGTTGTCCTGGAACCAACAAACATGTCTCAATTGTCCTGCAGAAGAATCTTTGCAGTTGGGAGCTTCTCACAACTCCCATCGTGGGAAAAACCACATGGCCTCGTGATCCACCCCACCTTCAAGAAGGGGCCACCAGGGACAGAATATCCAACCTGAGCGATCGTCTGATCCTCGACCGGACTTCAGATGCACGAGATCTCGATTCAGGTCTGTAGATTGTGCCTGCGATATCCTCACCCAGAAACCTTGGCCTAGCTTGGGTTCTCAGACTTCCGTCCTCAGACTACTGGCCCACATGCCCTCCAGTTTGGCAATCCAGAACTACAATGCAGCACTCTGCCTGCCCTCCAGAATAAAAACATTGCCCTCTGGGGCTAACCTGAAACCCCCAATGAGGATCAACATGCACGGCATTCGGCTGTACCACAAATATATAGGCTGACCTGGGCACTAATGCCCTTTCTGACACAGCCTGAGCCTGGACCTCCTGGCCCCACCCCGACAGCTGGCCGCACACTGAGCACATCAGACCCGCCATGGCCTTAGGTCGCCATCTCTTCTCAACGTCGGTTTTCAGGCTTCAGAACCTAGACCTTATCTCCAATCACTGCCCGGTTTTGAAAATGATGCAGAAATAAGAACTCATTCCCCATGGCAAGAAACCTTGTGGTTGGCATGCGGTCCAAGGTTCAGTGTAGTTGAAATCAGTGTGGCCCATGAGTCCGTGCCCATGCTTCGGTCATCATCTCATCCCTACTTCAGTTTTCAGGCTTCAGAACCTAGACCTTATGTCCAATCACTGCCCAGGGGTGACTGTGATGCAGAAATCAGAACTCTTCCTTACCCATGGCAAGAAACCTTGCGGTTGGCATGTTGTCCAAGTTTCATTGTACTTGAAACCAGTGTGGCACATGAGGCCCCGCCCCTGCTTGCGGGCCAATTGGTCACAAACACACATTGTGACCCTCAGCCTGAGCCCAGTCCTCAGGTAAGGCCTCTCAGTGGCTGGATGCAGAGACAGCATATTGGGCTTGCCATGCCCCTAGACCCCAATTTTTAACCATAGTTCAGGTTGTCACTTCACTCTTCCCCAGGGCTCTGCTTTGGAATTCCTCTTTTGGTGGGACACCTGAGGTAACAAACCTGAAAGGAGTCCTCCAATCCCACAGATTGACGAAAAACAATTGGGATCAGCCAAATCCACAGAGAGCAATATTCGTCCATGGCCCTTGAGGCATCCCCAACATTCCACGGCCATCGCTGATACAAAATCCAGAGACAAAAGCCTGAGCACGCGCCTCAGACTCGCTCATTCTTCATATCCTGAAGAGTTCTTCAGATCAGAACCTACACGGCACTCGAATGCACCCAAAATATTTAGTCTAACCTGGGCACTAATTCACTGTCTGACAACCTGAGCCCGGACCTCGTGACCAACACCCAGACAGCTGACCGCACACTGAGCACATCACCCCGCTATGGCCTTAGGTCATCATCTCTTCCCTACCTCAGTTTTCAGGCTTCAGAACCTAGACCTTACCTCCAATCACTGCCCAGGGGTGACTGAGATGCATAAATCAGAACTCTTCCTTACCCATGGCAAGAAACCTTGTGGTTGGCATGTTGTCCAACATTCAGTGTAGGAAAAACCAGCATTCACACTGAGGACCCGCCCATTCTTGAGTGCGACGACGGCATAAACACGCATTGTGACCCACAGCGTGAGTCCTGCCCTCTAGTACGTCCTCTCAGTGGCTGGAACATTAGATATCATAATGGGCTTGATATGTCCCTAAGCCCCAATTTTTAACCAGCTTTCTGGTTGTCCAGTCGCCCCTCCCCAGGGCTCTACTCTGGAATCCCTCATATGGTGGGACACCTGAGGTTGAAAAACAAAACAAAACAAATCAACAACCAGAGAACTACGGACTTCTTCCATCCCACAGACTGAACCCAAACTCTTTGGACGGGGCCAAACCCCCAGAGAGTAAGACTCTTCCATTTCCCATGAAGTCACCCGGAAATTTCACGAGCATGAGTGACAAGATATCCAGAGACAAAAACTTGAGCAAGAGCCTCACACTCGCCCTTTTTTCATATCCCGAAGCGTTCTCCTCATGATCTGTAGATCAGTCCTGCCATACCTATGACCTGAAACATAAGCCGAGTTTGTTTGTGTTTTCAGACAATTGTTCTAACAGCCGTGGCCTACACATCCTACAGGCTCAGGCCCCTGGAGCCAAACCTGACGACTGTTCTTGCCCTCTCCAAAGGATTTGTATATGCCCATTCCAAGGGCCACAAACCTACTAATAGATTGAACCTCCAACGTCCCTGAGGCCATCCCAATATTTGTGGCTTCCCAGGACAAACAGGGGCAATCTGGGCCCATCTGAGCACCTACCTGCACTCAACCCGTAGACTGATGTCCCCAGAGTTAAAAAGGAACGAACAGTCCCCTAGACACCTATCGGATCCATTGCTTTGGTTTCCAGGCATCTCTCCTCAGAGGCCTGGATTTCAATAACAGCATATGGCTGTTTCTTGACTCACCCATCAGAACAAATCTCATCTACACATGGGAAACTTGCACGATGGAGCTGTCTGAAAGCCTCACTTTAGGAGAACCCTTCAGGGCCCCAGGCTTCATTCCAAGGTCTCCATAGACACAAAGTCATATTAGGACACATCCATGGGAGAGTCCATTTCAACTCAGCATCCTCGGTTGCTCCCCCAGATCCAGCAGATCTAACCTGTCTTGTTGCTTGGAGACAATTTGAATGCGAGGTGGGCTACCCAGCCATCCATCCTTAGAACCCTGCTCGGTATTGATATCCTGGAGCCAACCAACAGGTCTCAATTGTCCTGCAGAAGAATCTTTGCCGTTGGGAGCTTCTCACAACTCCCATCATGGGAAAACCCCCATGGCCTCGTGATCCACCCCCCCTTCAAGAAGGGGCCATCAGAGACAGAATTTCCAACCTGAGCGATCGTCTGATCCTCGCCCTGACTATTGATGCACGAGATCTCGTTTCAGGTCTGTAGATTGTGCCTGCCATATCCTCACCCGGAAACCTAGTCCTAATTTGGGTTCTCAGACTTCCGTCCTCAGACTACTGGCCCACAAGCCCTCCAGTTTGGCAATGCAGAACTACAATGCAGCATTCTGCCTGCCTTCCAGAAGAAAAAATTGCCCTCTGGGGCTAACCAGAAACCCCAAATGAGGATCAACCTGCATGCCATGTGGCTGTACCCCCAATATATAGGCTGACCTTGGCACTAATGCCATTTCTAACAGAGCCTGAGCCTGGAACTCCTGGCCCCACCAGCACAGCTGACCGCACACTGAGCACATCAGACCCGTCATGGCCTTAGGACATCATCTCTTCTCAACCACGGTTTTCAGGCTTCAGAACCTACACATTATCTCCAATCGCCGCCCTGGTTTGAAAATGATGCAGGAATCAAAACTCTTTCCCCATGGCAAGAAACCTTGTGGTTGGCATGTTGTCCAAGGTTCAGTGTCCTTGAAACCAGTGTGGCCCATGAGGCCTCACCCATGCTTGCGGGCCACATTGGTCACAGACACACATTGTGACCCTCGGCCTGAGCCCAGTCCTCAGGTAAGGCCTCTCAGTGGCTGGATGGAGAGACAGCATATTGGGCTTGCCATGCCCCTAGGCCTCAATTTTTAACCATATTTCGGGTTGTCCCTTAACTCTTCCCCAGTGCTCTGCTTTGGAATTCCTCTTTAGGTGGGACACCTGAGGTAACAAACCTGAAAGGAGTCCTCCAATCCCACAGATTGACGAAAAACAATTGGGATCGGGCCAAATCCACAGAGAGCAAGATTCGTCCATGGCCCATGAGGCCTCCACAACATTCCACGGCCATCGCTGATACAAAATCCAGAGACAAAAGCCTGAGCACGCGCCTCAGACTCGCTCATTCTTCATATACTGAAGAGTTCTTCCGATAAGAACCTACACGACACAAAGGCACCCAAAAAATATAGTCTAACCTGGGCACTAATGCACTGTCTGACAACCTGAGCCCGGACCTCGTGACAAACACCCAGACAGCTGAACGCACACTGAGCACATCAGACCCGCCATGGCCTTAGGTCATCATCTCTTCCCTAACAAAGCTTTCAGGCTCAGAACCTAAACCTTATCTCCAATCACAGCCCATGGGTGACTGTGATGCAGAAATCAAAACCCCTCCTTACTCATGCCACAAACGTTGTGGTTTGGCATGTTGTTCAACCTTCAGTGTAGGAGAAACCAGCATTCATCCTGAGGCCCAGCCCATTCTTGAGTGCGACGAGGGTATAAACACGCATTGTGACCCTCAGCGTGAGTCCTGTCCTCTAGTATGTCCTCTCAGTGGTTGGACCATTAGATGTCATAATGGGCTTGACATGTCCCTAGGCCCCAATTTTTAACCAGATTTCTGGTTGTCCAGTCGCCCCTCCCCAGGGCTCTACTCTGGAATCCCTAATTTGGTGGAACACCGAAGGTTGAAAAACAAAACAAAACAAATCAACAACAACAGAACAACGGACTTCTTCCATCCCACAGAATGACCCCAAACTCTTTGGACGGGGCCAAACCCCCAGAGAGTAAGACTCGTCCATTTAACATGAAGTTACCCGGAAATTTCACGACCATGAGTGACACGATATCCAGAGACAAAAACGTGAGCAAGATCCTCACACTCGCCCTTTTTTCATATCCCGAAGAGTTCTCCTCATGGTCTGTAATTCAGTCCTGCCATACCTATGACCCGAAACATAAGCCGAGTTTGTGTTTTCAGACAACTGTCCAAACAGCCCTGGCCTACACACCCTACAGGCTCAGGCCCCTGGAGCCAAACATGACGACTGTGCTTGCCCTCTCCAAGGGAATAATATGTGCCCATTCCAATGGCCACAACCCTACTAATAGGATAAACCTCCAAAGTCCCTGAGGCCATCCCAATATTTGTGGCTTCCCAGGACAAACAGGTGCAATCTGGGCCCATCTGAGCAACTACCGGCACTCAGACCCGTAGACTGATGTCCCCAGTGGTAAAAAGGAACGAAAAGGCCCATAGGCACCTATCGGATCAATTGCTTTGGTTTCCAGGCATCTCTACTTAGAGATACTTAGAACCCTTAGAACCCTGCTCTTGCGTCGTTCCTTATGGGACATCCTTGAGCCATCCAACAGGTGTCGACTGTCCAACAGGAATCCTTGTTCATGGACCACCTCACAAGTCATATAAAGGAAAGCTTCCAAGCTCACATGATGCCCCCAATCTTCATGAAGTCGGATCATGGAAAGAAACTCCAACCTGAGCCAACGGCTGATATTCGCTTTAACTTCAGATGCACGAGATCTTGATTAAGCACTTCAGAGTGCACCTGCTGTGCCCTCACCCCAAAACCTAAGCTTAGCTAGTGTTCTCAGACTTCCGTCCTCACTCTCCTGGATCACACGCCCTCCATTTTGGGATTTCCGATGACACAGTGCTGCACTCTGCCTGCCCTCTAGAAGAAAAAGGTTGCCCTACGGGTCTATCCAGAAACATCAAATGAGGATAAACCTGCATGCCACTCAACTGTACACCAATTATATAGTCTAGCCTGTGCACTAATGCCCTGTCTGACACAACCTAAGGCCTGAATTCCCAACCGACACCCAGACAGCTTGCCGTACACTGAGAACATCTGAACCGCCATGGCCTTAGGTTGCCATCTCTTTCCAACCTGGTTTTCAGGCTACAGAAACCTAGACCTTATCTCTACTCATTTCCCTTGGGTGAACGTGATGCAGAAATCATAACTCCTCCTTCCCTCTCACCAGAATCTTGTGGTTGGCATCTTATCCAAATTTCAGTGTAGGACCCCTGTTGGGCTTACAGGAGTAGGAGTAGGGCCCCTGAGGGTAGTGTAGGGTCCCTGAGGCCCTGCCCATGCTTAAGAGCTGCGGTGGGCACAAACACACATTGGGACCCTCAGTTTGAACCCTGTCCTCAAGTAAAGCCGCTCAGTGGCTGGACCATGAGCCCACATATGGGGCCTGCCATGCCCCAAGTCACCCAGTCTTAACCAGAGGTAGAGACATCTAGTCACCCCTACTCAGGGCTCTGCTCTGGAATCCCTCTTTTGTGGGATATTTGAGGTAAGTAAACACAGAAAGGATTCCTCCCACCCACAGAATGACCCCAATCACTTGGGATCAGGCCATCCCCAGAGAGAAAGACCCCTCCATGGCCCATGAGGCCAGCCCGACATTCCACGGCCACTATTGACACAAAATCCAGAGACATAAGCCTCACCCTTAGGTCATAGCCCAAAAAATTCTCCTCATAGTCTGTAGATCGGGCCTGCCATACCTACGTCCCCAAACCGTGTTTTCAGACTTCTATCCTGACATCCCTGTCCCACACACCCTCCAGGCTGAGGTTCCTGGAGCCACACCTCAGGACTGTGCCTGCCCTCTCCAAGGAAATTCTTCCCACTCCATTGGCCACAACCCTACAGATTAGGAGAAACCTCCAAAGTCCCAGAGGCCATTCCAATAGTGTAGGCCGCCCAGTACAAAGAGGGTTGATCTGTCACAAGCTGAGCAACGACCTCAACTCACCCGGAGACAGATATCCCAAGAGAAAGGTATTAAACTGGACAGGCCCCTAGAGCCTAATTTGTTCCATTGCTTTTGTTTCTAAGCATCTCTCTTCAGAGGCCTGTTTTCCAATACCAGCATATGGGGGAATCCAGAGATACCAATCAGAACAAATCTTGTCTCCACATGGGAAACTTATCCTTTGGAGCTCTGTAAAAACCTCCAGTTAGGAGAAACCTTCAGGTAACCGGAGCCACCGCCCTATTCCAAGGTCTCCATGGACACAAACCCGAATTATGACCATACGGCAGGAGAGTACATTTCAACTCAGCCCCGTTGATTACTCCCCCAGAGCCAGAATATCAAACCTCCCTTGTCACTAGGAGACAACTTGAATGCAAAGCAGACTCTCTAGGCAACCATCTTTGGAATCCTGCTCTGGCGCCGTTCCATATGGTATGTCCTGGGAGCGTTCCAACAGGTCTTGAATGTCCCGCAGAAGGAATCCTTGCAGATTGGAGCATCTCACAACTCCTATCGTGGGAAAACCTACATGGCCTCATGAGATGCTCCCCTTTATAAAGGGGCCATCATGGACAAAACTCCAACCTGTGTGGTGCCTGGGTGGCTCAGTGGGTTAAAGCCTCTGCCTTCGGCTCAGGTCATGATCCCAGGGTCCTGGGATCGAGCCCCACATCGGGCTCTCTGCTCAGCGGGGAGCCTGCTTTCTCCTCTCTCTCTGCCTGCCCCTCTGCCTACTTGTGATCTCTGTCTGTCAATTAAATAAATAAAATCTTTAAAAAAAAAAAAAAAACTCCAACCTGAGCCAACTTCTGATCCATTGCTTTGGTTTCTATGTATCTCTCCTCAGAGGCCTGGTTTCCAATATCAGAATATGGGGGTTTCCTAAGGAAACAATCAGAACAGATCTCTTCTCCACGTAAGAAACTTGCTCTTTGGAGCTGTGTCGATACCTCAGGTTAGGAGGATCCTTCAGGGCGCTGGCACCATGGCCCAATTCCAAGGTCTCCAAGGACACAAACTTACATTATGATCCATCCTCAGGAGAGTCCATTTCAAATCAGCCCCCTCGGCTGCTCACCCAGAGCCAGCAGATCAAACCTGCCTTGTCACTAGGAGACAGTTGGAATGCGAGGTGGGATGCCAAGGCATCCATCCTTAGAACCCTGCTCTGGAGAATTTCCTTATGGGACGTCTTGAATCCAACCAACCAGTCTTGACTGTCCCGCAGAATGAATCCTTGTGCTTTGAAGCATCACACAATCCCACTGTGAGAAAACCTCCATTTCCTCATGATGCCCCACACCTTCATAAATGGGCCATCATGGACAGAAACTCCATCCTAAGCCAAAGTCTGATCCGCCCCCTGAATTCAGAAGCACGAGATCTCGATTCAGCACTTGAGAGTGTGCCTGCTGTGCCCTCGCCCCGAAACCTAAGCCTAACTTGTGTTCTCAGACTTCCGTCTTCACAATCCTGGCCACACCCCTCCAGTTTGGCAATTCTGGAGACACAATGCAGCACTCTGCCTGCCCTCCAGAAGAAAAATGTTGCCCTATAGGGCTAACCAGAAACGCCTAATGAGTAACAACCTGCATGCCACTCGACCATACCCCAATTATACAATCTAGCCTGTGCACTAAAGCCCTGTCTGACACAGCCTGAAGGCAGACCTCCAGTCCAACACCCAGACAGCTGGCCGTACACAGAGCATATCAAACCCACAATGGCTTTCGGCCATCATCTCTACCCAACCTCAGTTTTCACCTTCAGAACCTAGACCTTATCTCCACTCACTGCTCAGGAGTGAACGTGATACAAGAATCAGAACTTCTCCTTCGCCATGGCAAGAAACCTTGTGGTTGGCATGTTGTCCAACGTTCATTGTAGGAGAAAGCAGCATGGACTACGAGGCCCCACCTATCCCTGAGGGCTACAATTTGCACAAACACACATTGTGACCCTCAGCGTGAGCCCTATCCTCATGTAAAGCCTCTTAGTGACTGCAACAACAGCCCACATATGGGGCTTGCCAAGCCCCTAGTCCCCCAATCTCAACCAGATTTAGAGATGTCCAGTCACCCCTACTCAGGGCTCTGCTCTGGAATCCCTCTTTTGGGACGCCTGAGGTAAAAAAAAAAAAAAAAAAAACAGAGGACTCTTCCCATCCACAGAATGATCCCAACCACTTGGGATCAGGCCAAATCACCAGAGAAAGACTTGTCCATGGCCTTTGAGAACACCCCGACATTCCAGGGCCACCGTAGGCACAAAATCCAGAGACAAAAGCCTGAGCAAACGCCACATACTCGCCCTTTGTTCATAGCCCGGAAAATTCTCACGGTCTGTAGATCGAGCCTTCATACATACATCCCCAAACCTAAGCTGAGTTTGTGTTTTCAGACTTCTGTCCCCACAGTCCTGGCCCACACACCATCCAAGCTGGGGCCCCTGGAGCCACTCCTGAGGACTGTGGCTTCCCTCTCCAGGGGAATTCTGCCATTTCCATTGGCCACAACCCTATAGATTAGGAGAAACCTCCAAACTCCCCGAGGCCATCCCAATAGTGTTGGCTGCCCAGGACAAACAGGGATGATCTTTCACAAGTTAGGAAACTACCTCCACTCAGACCCAGAGACAGATAAACCCATAGAATAAGATTGAACTGGACAGGCACTTAGGCCCTAATCAGATCCATTGCTTTTGTTTCCAGGCATCTCTCCTCAGAGGCCTGGTTACCAATACCAGCATATGGGGGATTACTGAGGCACTCATAGAAAAATCTCGTCTCCACATACGAAATGTACTCTTTGGAGCTCTATAAAAACCTCTGTTTAGGAGAATCTTTCAGGGCCCCGGATCAAGCGCCCCATTCCAAGGTCTCCATGGACTTAAACCCACATTATGATCTATCCTCGGTAGAGTCCATGTCAACTCATCCCCCTTGGTTTCTCCTCCAGGGCCTGCAGATCAAACCTGCCTTGTTGCTAGGAGACAACTAGAATGGGAGGCGGGCTGCCCAGGCATCCATCCTTAGAACCCTACTCTGGAGTCGTTCCATATGGGACATCCTAGAGCCATCCAACAGGTCTCAAGTGTCCCACAGAAGGAATCCTTGCAGTCTGGTGCATCTCACAACTCCCATTGTGGGAAAATCTTCATGGCCTCTTGAGACGCTCCACTTTATAAAGGGGCCATCATGGACAGAAACTCCAACCTGAGCAAACGTCTGATATTCGCCCTGGTTTCAGGTGCATGAGATCTTGATTCAGCTCTGCAGAGTGTGCCTTCTGTGCCCTCACCCCAAAAACTAAGCCTAGCTTGTGTTCTCAGACTACCGTCCTCACACCCCTGGCCCAAAAGCCCTACAGTTTGGCAATACTGGGGCCACAATGCAGCACTCTGCCTGCCCTCCAGAAGAAAAACGTTGCATTATGGAGCTACCTAGGAACCCGAATGAGGATCAACTGAACGCCACTCGACTGCACCCCAAATATACAGTCTACCCTGTCTAATGCCCTGTCTGACACAGCATGAGCCCACACCTCCAGACCTACGCTCAACAGCTAGCCACACACTGAGCTCATTGTACCCATCAGGTCCTTAGGTCTTCATCTCTTCCCAACCTCGGTTTTCGGGTTTCAGAACCTGGACCTTAACTCCAATCACTGTCCAGGGGTGAACGTGATGCAGAAATCACAACTCTTCCTTCGCCATGGCGGGAAACCTTGTGGTTGGCATATTCTCCAACGTTCAGTGTAGGGAATCCAGCGTGGCCCATGAGGCCCTTCCCATGCTTGAGGGCCTTGTTGGGCACAAATAGGCATTGTGACCCTCAGCATGAGCCCTTTCCTCAAGGAAGACCTCTCAGAGTCTGAATCAAGAGCCCTCGTATTCCAATTGTCTCCTAGCGACAAGACAGTTTAGATCTGATGGCTCTGCGGCAGCAACCGTGGTGGCTGAATTGAAATGGATTTCCTGAGGATGGGTCTAATGTGTGTTTGTGTCCATGAGGGCCTTGGAATGGGGCGGTGGCACCGGGACCCTGAAGTATTCTCCTAAGCTTTTGACATAGCTCCCATGCACAAGTTTCCTTGTGGAGACGAGGTTTGTTCTGATGGGTGCCTCAGGACAACCCCAATGCTGGTATTGGATTCCAGGGTTTTGAGGAGACATGCCTGTAAACCAAAGCAATGGATCCGATTTTGGCCTAGGGTCCTGTCTGGTTCAATCTTCTTCTCTGGGGACATCCATCTAGGGTATGAGTGGAGGTAGATGCTCAGCTTGTGTCAGACTGACCTTTATGTTCCGGGCGACCTATACTATTGGGATGGCATCAGGGACTTTGGAGGGTTCTCCTTACTTGTACGATTTTGGACAATGGAATGGGCAGAATTCCCATGGATTGGCTAGCCACAGTCCTAATGTGTGGCTCCAGGGTCCCCAGCCTGGAGGGTGTGTGGCCCAGGACTTTGAGGACAGAAGTCTGAAAACACAAACTCAGCTTATGTTTGGGGACGTAGGTTTGGCAGGCACGATCTACAAACCATGAGAAGACATCTTCAGGATATGAAGACAGTGCGAGTCTGAGGCGCTTGCTCAGGCTTTTGTTTCTGGATTTTGTTTCAGCGATGGCCGTGAAATGTTGGGGAGGCCTCATGCGCCATGGACGAATCTTGCTCTCTGTGGATTTGGCCCGATCCCAATTGTTTTTCGTCAATCTGTTGGATGGAGTACTCCTTTCAGGGTTTTTACCTCAGGTGTCCCACCAAAAGAGGAGTTCCAAAGCAGAGCCCTGGGGAAGTGTGAAGGGACAACCCGAACTATTGTTAAAAATTGGGGCCTAGGGGCATGGCAAGCCCAATATGCTGTCTCTTCATCCAGCCACTGAGTGGCCTTACCTGAGGACTGGGCTAAGGCTGTGGGTCACAATGTGAGTTTGCCACCTATGTGGCCCACGAGCAATGGCGGGGCCTCATCGGACAAACAGGTTTCCACTACACTGAACGTTGGACAACAAGCCAACCACATGGTTCTTGCCATTGGATAGGAGTTCTGATTTCTGCATCATTTTCAAACCTGGGCAGTGATTGGAGATAAGGTCTAGGATCTGAATCCTGAAAACCTAGGTTGGGAAGAGATAACGAACTAAGGCAATGGCTTGTCCTATGTGCTCCGTGAGCGGCAAGCTGTCTGGGTGGGGCCAGGAGGTCCAGGCTCAGGCTGTGTCAGAAAGCGCATTATTGCCCAGGTCAGCCTATATATTTTGGGTACAGCCAAGTGGCGTGCAGGTTGATCTTCATTTGGGGTTTCTCGGTAGCCCCAGAGGGCAATGTTTTTTTTCTGGAGGGCAAGCAGAGTGCTGCATTGTAATTCTGGATTGCCAAACTGGAGGGCTTGTGGGCCATTAGTCTGAGGACGGAAGTCTGAGGACACAAGCGAGGCTTAGGTTTCTTGGTGAGGACATGGAGGCACAATATACAGACCTGAATCGAGAACTCGTGCATCTGAAGTCAGGGTGAGGATCAGACTATTTCTCAGGTTGGACCTTATGTCCCTGATGGCCCCTTCATGAAGGGGGGGGGTATCACGAGTCCATGGGGGTTTCTCACGATGGGAGTTGTGAGAAGCTCCCAACTACAAAGATTCTTCGGCAGGAAAATTGAGACCTGTTGGTTGGCTCCAGGCCAATGATTCTGAGCAGGGTTCTAAGGATGGATGGCGGGGTAGGCCACCTCGCATTCCAATTTTCTCCTAGCAACAAGACAAGTTAGATCTGCTGGATCTCGCGGAGCAAACGAATATGCTGAGTTGAATTGGACTCTCCCGTGCATGTGTCCTAATATGATTTTGTGTTTATAGAGACCTTGGAATGAAGCGGTGGCACTGGGGCCCTGAAGGGTTCTCCTAAAAAGAGGTTTTGACACACCTCCCACGTGCAAGTTTCCCATGTGTAGATGAGATTTGTTCTGATGGGTGAGTCAAGAAACAGACATATGCTGGTATTGAAATCCAGGCCTCTGAGGAGAGATGCCTGGAAACCAAAGCAATGGATCCGATTAGGGCCTAGGGGCCTGTTCGTTCCTTTTTACCTCTGGGGATATCTGTCTACGAGTCTGAGTGCAGGTAGGTTCTCAGATGGGCTCAGATTGCTCCTGTTTGTCCTGGGAAGCCACCACTATTGGGATGGCCTCAGGGACTTTGGAGGTTTATCCTATTAGTAGGGTTGTGGCCATTGGAATGGGCACACAGAATTCCATTGGAGAGGGCAAGTACAGTCCTCAGGTTGGCTCCAGGGGGCTGAGTCTGTAGGGTGTGTAGGCCTGGGCTGTTTGGACAGTTGTCTGAAAACACAAACTCGGCCTATGTATCAGGTCATAGGTATGGCAGGACTGATCTACAGACCATGAGGAGAACTCTTCGGGATATGAAAAAAGGGCGAGTGTGAGGCTCTTCCTCAAGTTTTTATCTCTGGATATCGTGGCATTCATGGTCATGAAATATCCGGGTGACCTCATGGGAAATGGACGAGTCTTACTCTCTGTGGGTTTGGCCCCGTCCAAAGAGTTTGGGGTCATTCTGTGGGATGGAAGAAGTCCGTTTTTTTTTTTTTTTTGTTGTTGTTGTTGTTGTGGTTGTTTTGTTTTGTTTTTCAAACCCCACCAAATGAGGTTTTCCAGAGTAGAGCCCTGGGGAGGGGCGATTGTACAACCAGAAATCTGGTTAAAAATTGGGGCCTAGGGACATGTCAAGCCATTATGGCATCTAATGGTCTAGCCACTGAGAGGACATACTAGAGGACAGGACTCATGCTGAGGGTCACAATGCGTGTTGATGCCCTTGTCGCACTCAAGAATGGGCGGGGCCTCACGGTGAATGCTGGTTTCCCCTACACTGAACGTTGGACAACATGCCAACCATAAGGTTTCTTGCCATGGGTAAGGAAGAGTTCCGATTTCTGCATCACAGTCACTGCTGGGCAGTGATTGGAGATAAGGTCTCGGTTCTGAAGCCTGAAAACTGAGGTAGGGAAGAGATGTTGACCTAAGGCCATGGCTTGTCTTATGGGCTCAGGGTGCGGTCAGCTGTCTGGGTGTTGCTCAGGAGGTCCCGGCTCAGGGTGTGTCAGACAGTGCATTACTGCTCTGGTTAGACTATATAATTTGGGTACATTCGAGTGCCGTGTCGGTTTATTCTCATTTAATGTGCCCGGGCAGCTCATTGGGCAATATTTTGTTTCTATAGGGCAGGCAGAGTGCTGCAATGATGGTCCGGAATTACCAAACTTGTGGGCTTCGGGGCCAGGAGTGTGAGGACGGAAGTCTGAGAACACAAGATAGACTTGGGATTCAGGGCGAGGGCACGGCATGTACCTCCTGAAGATCTGAATCAATATCTCATGCATCTGAAGTCAGAGCGAGGATCAGACGTTGGCTCAGCTTGGATTTTCTGTTCATGACGGCCCCTTCATGAAGGGAGCCAAATCTCGAGACCGTGGAGGTTTTCCCACGTTGGGAGTGGTGGGAGGCCCCCTCCTAGGATTCCTTCTTTGGGACAATTGAGACCTGTTGGACACATCCAGGACATCCCATATGGATGAGTCCAGACCAACGTTCGAGGGAGGATACCTGGGAAGCCCGCCTCACATTCCAATTGTCTCCTAGCGACAAGACAGTTTAGATCTGCTGGCTCTGCGGGAGCAACCGGGGTGGCTGAGTTGAAATGGACTTTCCTGAGGATGGGTCTAATGTGTGTTTGTGTCCATGAGGTCCTTTAAATGGGGCTGTGGCACCGGGAACCTTAAGTATTCTCCTAAGCTTTTGACATAGCTCCCATGCACAAGTTTCCTTGTGGAGACGAGGTTTGTTCTGATGGGTGCCTCAGGAAAACCCCAATGCTGGTATTGGAATCCAGGGTTTTGAGGAGACATGCCTGTAAACCAAAGCAATGGATCCGATTTTGGCCTAGGGTCCTGTCTGGTTCAATATTCTTCTCTGGGGACATCCATCTAGGTTATCAGTGGAGGTAGATGCTCAGCTGGTGTCAGACTGACCTTTTTTGTCCCGGGTGACCTATACTATTGGGATGGCCTCAAGGACTTTGGAGGGTTCTCCTAATTTGTACGATTTTGGACAATGGAATGGGCAGAATTCCCATGGATTGGCTAGGCACAGTCCTAATGTGTGGCTCCAGGGTCCCCAGCCTGGAGGGTGTGTAGCCCAGGACTTTGAGGACAGAAGTCTGAAAACACAAACTCAGCTTATGTTTGGGGACGTAGGTATGGCAGGCCCGATCTACAAACCATGAGAAGACATCTTCAGGATATGAAGATAGTGCGAGTCTGAGGTGCTTGCTCAGGCTTTTGTCTCTGGATTTTGTTTCAGCGATGGCCGTGGAATGTCGAGGAGGCCTCATGGGCCATGGACGAATCTTGCTCTCTGTGGATTTGGCCCAATCCCAATTGTTTTTCTTCAATCTGTTGGATGGAGTACTCCTTTCAGTGTTGTTAACTCAGGTGTCCCACCAAAAGAGGGGTTCCAAAGCAGAGACCTGGGGAAGAGTGAAGGGACAACCCGAACTATTGTTAAAAATTGGGGCCTATGGGCATGGCAAGCCCAATATGCTGTCTCTTCATCCAGCCACTGAGAGGCCTTACCTGATTATTCTGCATGATATTTGAGACCTGTTGGTTGGCTCCAGGCTAACGATTCCGTACAGGGTTCTAAGGATGGATGGCTGGGTAGCCCACATCGCATTCCAATTGTCTCCTAGCAACAAGCCAAGTTAGATCTGCTGGATCTCGCGGAGCAACCGAATATGCTGAGTTGAAATGGACTCTCCTGTGGAAGGGTCCTAATGTGTTTTTGTGTCTATGGAGACGTTGATATGACGCGGTGGCACTGGGGCCATGAACGGTTTTCCTAAACAGAGGCTTTGACATCTCTACAACGTGCAAGTTTCCCCTGTGTAGATGAGATTTGTTCTGATTGCTGCCTCATGAAATCCCCATATGCTAATATAGGAAACCAGGCCTCTGAGGAGAGATACCTGTAACCGAAAGCAATGAATCCGATTCAGGCCTAGGTGCCTGTCTGATTCAATCTTCTTCTCTGGGGACATCCATCTACGCTGAGTAGAGGTAGATGCTCAGCTGGTTTCAGATGACCCTTGTATGTCCTGGGCGGCCTACATTATTGGGATGTCCTTGGGGACTCTGGAGGTTTTTCCTAATTTGTACGAATGTGGATAATGGAATGGGCAGAATACCCGTGGTTTGGACAGGCACAGTCCTGATGTGTGGCTCCAGGGGCACCAGCCTGAAGGGTCTGTGGGCCAGGAATGTGGGGACAGAAGTCTGAAAACACAAACTCGGCTTAGGTTTGGGAAGTAGGTATGGCAGGCCCGATCTACAGACCGTGAGGAGAACTCTTCGGGATACGAGAAAAGAGCGAGTTGCTTGCTCAGACTTTTGTCTCTGGATTTGTTGTCAACGATGGCTGTGGAATCTCGGGGAGGCCTCATGGGCCATGGACGAGACTTCCTCTCTGTGAATTTGGTACAATCCCAATTGTTTTGGGTCAATCTGAAGGATGGGAGGAGTCCTTTTAGTTTTGTTACCTCAGGTATCCCACCAAAAGAGGGATTCCAAAGCAGAGCTCTGGGGAGGGATGAATGGACAACCCGAACAATCCAATTGGGGTGAGGTCGAGAACCGAGCAGGTTGATCCTCATTTGGGGTTTATGGAGATCCCCATAAGGGAACGTTTTTCTTCTGGAGGGCCAGCATAGGGCTACATTTTGGTTCCAGAATTTCAAGTCTTGAGGACATGTATGCCAGGAGTGTGAGGAAGGAAGTCTGAAAACACAAGGTAGCACGAGGTTTGGGCCCACTGTGCAGAGGCTGAATCGAGATCTCCTGCATCTGAGGTCAGGGCGAGTATCAGATGTTGCCGCAAGCTGGAGTTTGTGTCCATGACGGCCCCTTCCTGAAGGGGGTGGGGGCGTCATGAGGCCAGGGAGGTTTCCCTACGCTGGGAGTTGTGAGCTGCTCCAAACTTCAAAGTTTCCTTTGTCAGGACAGTCGAGTACTATTGGATGGTTCCAGGATGCCCCATACGGAAAGACTCGAGAGCAGGGGCCTAAGCATGGATGCCGAGAAACGCCAAATCCCCTTCCCATTGCCTGGTCGAGACAAGGCACGCTCAATCTGCGGGCTCTTGGGTGAGCTACCCAGAAGGCTGAGTTTAAATGGACTTTCCTGAGGATGAGTCATAATGTGGGTTGGTGGCCAAGGAGACCTTGGAATGTGGCAGTAGCTAAGGGACTCTGCAGGATTCTCCAACCCGAAGGGTTTGACACAACTCCAACAAGGAAGCTTTCCATGTGGAGATGAGGGGTGTTCTGTCTGGTGCCTCAGGATAGCCCCATATGCTGGTCTTCGAACCCAGGCCTCTGAGGAGTGATACCTGGACACCAAAGCAAGAGTTCATAATAGGGCCTAGGGGCCTGTCTCGTTCAATCTTCTGTCTCTGCGGATATCAGTCTGTTGTCTGCAGGGAGGTAGTAGTGCTCAGCTGGTGTCATAATGCCCCTGTTTGTCCAGTGCTGCTTGCGGTAGTGGGATGTCCTTGGGGACCTTGAGGTTTCTACTATTTTGTAGAGTTGTGGCCAATGGAACGGGCAGTTTCTTAGGAGAGAGCAGGCACAGTTCTGTGGTGTGGCTCCAGAGACCCCAGCCTGGAGGCGGTGTGGGCCACAACTGTGCAGACAGACATCCAAAAACCCAAACTCAGCTCAGGTTTGGGGCCGAGGTTATGGCAGGCCTGATCTACAGTCCGTGAGGGGAGCTCCTCTGGATATGAAAGAAGGGTGAGAGGGAGGCAGTCGCTCAGTCTTTTGTCTCTGGATATTTTGTCCACAATGGCCGTTTAATGTAGGAGTTGCCTCATGGGTCGTAAAAGTCTCCCTCTCTGGTAGTTTGTCCAGCCCCCAAGAGTTTGGGGTCATTCTGTGGGAAGGGAAGAGTCCTGTTTTCTGCTTCATGTGTCCCCCCAGTAGAGGGATTCAGGAGCATAGCAGTGGGTACTGACAACTGGAATACTCGATCTCTGGTTAAGCCTGGGGCCCTATGGATATGACAAGCCCCATATGCAGGATCTTGGTCCAGCCACTGAGAGGCATTACTTTAATACGGGACTCACGCTACAGGCCCTCAAGAACTGGCGTGGCCTTTCCGACAATGCAGGTTTTCCCACATTGAACGTTGGACAACATGCCAACCACAAGGTTTCTGGCCATGGGGAAGGAGGAATTCAAATTTCTGCATCACGTTCACCCCTGGGCAGTGATTGGAGATAAGGTCTAGGTTCTGAAGCCTGAAAACCGAGGTTGGGAAGAGATGACGAACTACAGCCATAGCGTGTCCCTTGTGTTCAGCTTGGAGCCAGCTGTCTAGGTGTCGTTTGGGATGTCTTGTCTCAGGCTGTGCCAGACAGGGCATTAGTATTCACTGTAGGCTGTATAATTGCTATACAGTCGAGTGGCATGCATTAGATAATCATTTGGGGTTTCTTATTAGCAGCATAGGGCAAAGTTTTTCTTCTGGAGGGCAGGCAGAGTGCTGCATTGTGGCTTCGGAATTCCCAAACTGGAGGGCTTGTGGGCCAGGAGAGTGAGGACGGAAGTCTGACAACACAAGCTAGGCTTAGGTTTCGGGGAATGGACATGGCAGGCACACTCTGCAGAGCTGAATTGAGAACTCATGGGTCTGAAGTCAGGTCGAGGATCAGACTTTGGCTCAAGTTGGAGTTTCTGTCCATGATGGCTCCTTTATAAAGGGGAGCATCTTATGAGGCCATGTAGGTTTTCCCACGATAGGAGTTGTGAGATGCTCCAATCTGCAAGGATTCCTTCTGCAGGACAGTCAAGACCTGTTGGAAGGCTCCCAAGAATTCCCATATGGAACGGCGCCAGAGCAGGATTCCAAAGTTGGATGCCTAGAGAGTCTGCTTTGCATTCAAGTTGTCTCCTAGCGACAAGGCAGGTTTGATATTCTGGCTCTGGGGGAGTAATCAACGGGGCTGAGTTGAAATGTACTCTCCTGCCGAATGGTCATAATGCGGGTTTGTGTCCATGGAGACCTTGCAATAGGGCGGTGGCTCCGGTTACCTGAAGGTTTCTCCTAACTGGAGGTTTTTACAGAGCTCCAAAGGATAAGTTTCCCATGTGGAGACAAGATTTGTTCTGATTGGTATCTCTGGAATCCCCCAAATGCTGGTATTGGAAAACAGGCCTCTGAGGAGAGATGCTTAGAAACAAAAGCTATGGAACCAATTACATTCTAGGGTCCTGTCCAGTTTAATACCTTTCTCTTGGGATATCTGTCTACGGGTGAGTTGAGGTCGTTGCTCAGCTTGTGACAGATCACCCCATCTTTGTACTGGGCGGCCTACACTATTGGAATGGCCTCTGGGACTTTGGAGGTTTCTCCTAATCTGTAGGGTTTTGGCCAATGGAAGGGAAGAATTTCCTTGGAGAGGGCAGGCACAGTCCTGAGGTGTGGCTCCAGGGGCCTCAGCCTGGAGGGTGTGTGGGACAGGGATGTCAGGATAGAAGTCTGAAAACACAAACTCGGCTTAAGTTTGGGGACGTAGGTATGGCAGGCCCGATCTACAGACTATGAGGAGAATTTTTTGGGCTATGACCTAAGGGTGAGTCTTGTGTCTCTGGATATTGTGTCAATAGTGGCCGTGGAATGTCGGACTGGCCTCATGGGCCATGGACGAGTCTTTCTCTCTGGGGATGGCCTAATACCAAGAGATTGGGGTCATTCTGTGGGTGGTAGGAATCCTTTCTTTGTTTACTTACCTCAAATGTCCCACCAAAGAGGGATTCCAGAGCAGAGCCCTGAGTAGGGGTGACTAGATGTCTCTACCTCTGGTTAAGATTCGGTTACTTGGGGCATGGCAGGCCCCATATGCGGGCCCATGGTCCAGCCAATGAGAGGCTTTACTTGAGGACAGGGTTCAAACTGAGGGTCCAAATGTGTGATTGTGCCCACCGCAGCTCTTAAGCATGGGCAGGGCCTCAGGGACCCTACACTACACTCAGGGGCCCTACTCCTACTCCTGTAGGCCCTACAGGGGTCCTACACTGAACTTTGGATAAGATGCCAACCACAAGATTCTGGCGAGAAGGAAGGAGGAGTGTGAGGCCAGCTGTCTGGTTGGGGCCAGGAGTTCCAGGCTCAGGCTGTGTCAGAAAGGGCATTAGTGCCCAGGTCAGCCTATATATTTGGGGTACAGCCAAATGGCGTGCAGGTTGATCCTCATTTGGGGTTTCTGGGTAGCCCCAGAGGGCAATCTTTTTCTTCTGGAGGGCAGGCAGAGTGCTGCATTGTATTTCTGGATTGCCAAGCTGGAGGGCTTGTGGGCCAGTAGTCTGAGGTCGGAAGTCTGAGAACCCAAGCTAGGCCTAGGTTTCTGGGTGAGGATATGGCAGGCACAATCTACAGACCTGAATCGAGATCTCGTGCGTCTGAAGTTAGGGCGAGGATCAGATGATCGCTCAGGTTGGACATTCTTTCCCTGATGGCCCCTTCTTGAAGGGGGGGTGGATCACGAGTCCATGGGGTTTTTCCCACGAAGGGAGTTTTTAGAAGCTCCCAACTGCAAAGATTCTTCTGCAGGACCATTGAGACCTGTTGGTTGTCTCCAGGACAATGATTCTGAGCAGGGTTCTAAGGATGGATGGCTGGGTAGCCCACCTCGCATTCCAATTGTCTCAAAGCAACAAGACAGGTTAGATCTGCTGGATCTGGGGGAGCAACCGAGGAGGCTGAGTTGAAATGGACTCTCCCGTGGATGTGTCCTAATATGATTTTGTGTTTATGGAGACCTTGGAATGAAGCGGTGGCACTGGGGCCCTGAAGGGTTCTCCTAAAGAGAGGCTTTCACACAGCTCCATCGTGCAAGTTTCCCATGTGTAGATGAGATTTGTTCTGATGGGTGAGTCAAGAAACAGCCATATGCTGTTATTGAAATCCAGGCCTCTGAGGAGAGATGCCTGGAAACCAAAGCAATGGATCCGATAGGTGCCTAGGGGCCTGTTCATTCCTTTTTACCTCTGGGGACATCAGTCTATGGGTCTGAGTGCAGGTAGGTGCTCAGATGGGCCCAGATTGCCCCTGTTTTTCCTGGGAAGCCACAAATTTTGGGATGGCCTCAGGATATTTGTAGGTTTATCTTCTTAGTAGGGTTGTGGCCATTGGAATGGGCACATACAATTCCTTTGGAGAGGGCAAGCACAGTCGTCAGGTTTGGCTCCAGGGGCCTGAGCCTGTAGGGTGTGTAGGCCAGGGCTGTTTGGACAGTTGTCTGAAAACACAAACTCGGCTTATGTTTCGGCTCATAGGTACGGCAGGACTGATCTACAGACCATGAGGAGAACTCTTCGGGATATGAAAAAAGGGCGAGTGTGAGGCTCTTGCTCAAGTTTTTGTCTCTGGATATCGTGTCACTCTTGGTCGTGAAATTTCCTGGGGACTTCATGGGAAATGGACGAGTCTTACTCTCTGGGGGTTTGGCCCCGTCCAAAGAGTTTGGGGTCATTCTGTGGGATGGAAGAAGTCCGTTGTTCTGTTGTTGATTTGTTTTGTTTTGTTTTTCAACCTCAGGTGTCCCCCCAAATGGGGGATTCCAGAGTAGAGCCCTGGGGCGGGGCGAGTGGACAAACAGAAATCTGGTTAAAAATTGGGGCAAGGGAAATGTCAAGCCCATTATGACATCTAATGGTCCAGCCACTGAGAGGACATACTAGAGGACAGTACTCATGCTGAGGGTCACAATGCATGTTTATGCCCTCGTCTCACTCAAGAGTGGGCGGGGCCTCAGGGTTAATGGTGGTTTCTCCTACACTGAACGTTGGACAACATGCCAACCACAAGGTTTCTTGCCATGGGTAAGGAAGAGTTCTGATTTCTGCAACACAGTCACCCCTGGGCAGTGATTGGAGATAAAGTCTCGGTTCTGAAGCCTGAAAACTGAGGTAGGGAAGAGATGATGACCTAAGGCCATGGCCGGTCTGATGTGTTCAGTGTGTGGTCAGCTGTCTGGGTGTTGGACACAAGGTCCTGGCTCAGGTTGTCAGACAGTGCATTAGTGCCCAGGTTAGACTATATATTTTGGGTGCATTCGAGTGCCTTGTAGGTTTTTCAGGATATGAAGAATGAGCGAGACTGAGGCGCGTGCTCAGGCTTTTGTCTCTGGATTTTGTATCAGCGATGGCCGTGGAATGTTGGGGAGACCTCATGGGCCATGGACGAATCTTGCTCTCTGTGGATTTGGCCCGATCCCAATTATTTTTCGTCAGTCTGTGGGATGGTAGAACTCCTTTCATGTTTCTTACCTCAGGTGTCCCACCAAAAGAGGAATTCCAAAGCAGAGCCCTGGGGAAGTGTGAAGACACAACCCGAACTAGGGTTAAAAATGGGGGCCTAGGGGCATGGCAAGCCCAATATGCTGTCTGTCCATCCAGCCACTGAGAGGCCTTACCTGAGGACTAGGGTTAGGCTGAGGGTCACAATGTGTGTTTGTGACCAATGTGGCTCGCAAGCATGGGCGTGGCCTCAAGGGACACACTGGTTTTAACTACACTGAAACTTGGACAACATGCCAACCACAAGGTTTATTGCCTTGGGGAAAGAGTTCTGATTTCTGCATCATTTTCAAACCCGGGCCGTGAATGGAGATAAGGTCTAGGTTCTGAAGCCTGAAAACCGAGGTTGAGAAGAGATGACGACCTAAGGCATGGCGGGTCCGATGTGCTCAGTGTGAGGCCAGCTGTTTGGTTGGGGCCAGGAGGTCCAGGCTCAGGCTGTATCAGAAAGGGCATTAGTGCCCGGGTCAGCCTATATATTTGGGGTACAGCCGAATGGCGTGCAGGTTGATCCTCATTGGGGGTTTCTGGGTAGCCCCAGAGGGCAATATTTTTCTTCTGGAGGGCAGGCAGAGTGCTGCATTGTAGTTCTGGATTGCCAAACTGGAGGGCTTGTGGGCCAGTACTCTGAGGACGGAAGTCTGAGAACCCAAACTAGGCCTAGGTTTCTGGGTGAGGATATAGCGGGCACAATCTACAGACCTGAATCGAGATCAGGTGCATCTGAATTCAGGGCGAGGATCAGACGATCGCTCAGGTTGGACATTCTGTCCCTGATGGCCCCTTCTTGAAGGGGGGGTGGATCAAGAGGCCATGGAGGTTTTCCCACCATGGGAGTTGTGAGAAGCTCCCAACTGCAACGATTCTTCTGCAGGACAATTGAGACCTCTTGGTTGGCTCCAGGATAACGTTTCCGAGCAGGGTTCTAAGGATGGATGGCTGGGTAGCCCACCTCGCATTCCAATTGTCTCCAAGCAACAAGACAGGTTAGATCTGCTGGATCTGGGGGAGCTACCGAGGAAGCTGAATTCAAAAGGACTGTCCTGTGCATGTGTCCTAATATGAATTTGTGTCTATGGAGACCTTGGAAAGAAGCAGTGGCACTGGGGCCCTGAAGGGTTCTCCTAAAGAGAGGCTTTCACACAGCTCCATCATGCAAGTTTCCCATGTGTAGATGAGATTTGTTCTGATGGGTGAGTCAAGTAACAGCCATATGCTGTTATTGAAAACCAGGCCTCTGAGGAGAGATGCCTGGAAACCAAAGCAATGGATCCGATAGGTGCCTAGGGGCCAGTTCGTTCCTTTTTAAATCTGGGGACATCAGTCTATGGGTCTGAGTGCAGGTAGGTGCTCAGATGGGCACAGATTGCCCCTGTTTTTCCTGGGAAGCCACAAATTTTGGGATGGCCTCAGGGTATTTGTAGGTTTATCTTCTTAGTAGGGTTGTGGCCATTGGAATGGCCACATACAATTCCCTTGTAGAGGGCAAGCACTGTCGTCAGGTTTGGCTCCAGGGGCCTGAGCCTGTAGGGTGTGTAGGCCAGGGCTGTTTGGACAGTTGTCTGAAAACCCAAACTCGGCTTATGTATCGGGTCAAAGGTATGGCAGGACTGATATACAGAACATTAGAAGAACTCTTCGGGATATGAAAAAAGGGCGAATGTGAGGCTCTTGCTCAAGTTTTTGTCTCTGGATATCGTGTCACACATGGTCGTGAAATTTCCGGGTGACTTCATGGGAAATGGACGAGTCTGACTCTCTGGGCGTTTGGCCCCGTCCAAAGAGTTTAGGGTCACTCTATGGGATGGAAGAAATCCGTTGTTCTGTTGTTGGTGATTTGTTTTGTTTTGTTTTTCAACCTCAGGTGTCTCACCAAATGAGGGATTCCAGAGTAAAGCCCTGGGGAGGGGTGACTGGACAACCAGAAATCTGGTTAAAAATTGGGGCCTAGGGACATGTCAAGCCCATTATGACATCTAATGGTCCAGCCACTGAGAGGACGTTCTAGAGGACAGGACTCATGCTGAGGGTCACAATTCGTGTTTATGCCCTCGTCGCAGTCAAGAATGGGCGGGGCCTCAGGTTGAATGCTGGTATCTCCTACACTGAACATTGGTCAACATGCCAACCACAAGGTTTCTTGCCATGGGTAAGCAAGAGTTCTGATTTCTTCATCACAGTCACCCCTGGGCAGTGATTGGAGATAAGGTCTAGGTTCTGAAGACTGAAATCTGAGGTAGGGAAGAGATGATGACCTAAGGCCATGGCGGGTCTGATGTGCTCAGTGTGCAGTCAGCTGTCTGGGTGTTGGTCACGAGGTCCGGGCTCAGGTTGTCAGACAGTGCATTAGTGCCCAGGTTAGACTATATATTTTGGGTGCATTCGAGTGCCGTGTAGGTTCTTATCTGAAGAACTCTTCAGGATATGAAGAATGAGCGAGTCTGAGGCGCGTGCTCAGGCTTTTGTCTCTGGATTTTGTATCAGCGATTGCCGTGGAATGTCGGGGAGGCCTCATGGGCCATGGACGTATCTTGCTCTCTGTGGATTTGGCTCGATCCCAATTGTTTATCGTCAATCTGTGGGATGGGAGGACTCCTTTCAGGTTTGTTACCTCAGGTGTCCCACCAAAAGAGGAATTCCAAAGCAGAGCCCTGGGGAAGTGTGAAGACACAACCCGAACTAGGGTTAAAAATGGGGGCCTCGGGGCATGGCAAGCCCAGTATGCTGTCTCTCCATTCAGCCACTGGGAGGCCTTATGTGAGGACTGGGCTCAGTCCTCAGACCCTGTGTCAGGGTCACAATGTGTGTTTTTGACCAATGTGGCCCGCAAGCATGGGCGTGGCCTCATGGGCCACACTGGTATCAACTACACTGAAACTTGGACTACATGCCAACCACATCGTTTGTTGCCATGGGGAAAGAGTTCTGATTTCTGCATCATTTTCAAACCCGGGCCGTGATTGGAGATAAGGTCTAGGTTCTGAAGCCTGAAAACCGAGGTTGAGAATAGATGACGACCTAAGGCCATGGCGGGTCCGATGTGCTCTGGGTGCGGCCAGCTGTCTGGGTGGCGCCAGGAGGTCCAGGCTCAGGCTGTGTCAGAAAGGGCATTAGTGCCCAGGTCAGCCTGTTGCTGTAGCCGTGGTTGTCGCGCGATGCATTGTAGAAGGAGCACTTGAGCCAGAATCATCAACATAATCAGGGCTCCTATGCCTGCCCAGTTTTTGAGGAATGAGACTGATTGTTATAACATACTAACCAAATCGCTGACGGAGCCAAGAGATACCTGGGTGGCATTCAAGGTGACATTCTGGGCCCACCGCGGTTGATTAGTTGATGGTTACGTATGATGGCTCTTAACTTATAAACTTCTGCGAATATAATTTTAACTGCACAAGGCAAGAGGCACATGAAAAGAACAATTACCACTAGCACTCCTATAATTGTTCCTACAACATACCATGCGTGCGTCAGGGAAGGGAAGTGAGAAAACAAGGAGCTTACAAAGTTTTCAGCAAGCTGAGCAACAGTTAACTTGGCATGAGGAGCTTCTTCAATATCTAATATTTCTTGATGTAATTGCAACAGATCAAGGGATAGATTAGAGTTATACCATATCCCCTCGAGATGGCGTTGTACTCGGTCCCACGAAGTCTCAGAGGCATTATATTTTTTAGAGGTTACGCAAATCCAGTGATAATTGCTATGACACCGGATCCTGGTGCGCAATTTTAAGCTCTGAATTTCCTCCCCTAGAAATCTAACAGTATCATATAGTGCATTTAACCGGGTTTCAATCCTTTTATCTATATCTTCCTGAATTCCCAGCATGGCAGAAGTGTTATGCCCTCGTCGCACTCAAGAATGGGCGCGGCCTCAGGGTGAATCCTGGTTTCCCCTACACTGAACTTTGGACAACATGCCAACCATAATGTTTCTTGCCATGGGTAAGGAAGAGTTCTGATTTCTGCATCACTGTCACCGCTGGGCAGTGATTGGAGATAAGGTCTAGGTTCTGAAGCCTGAAAACTGAGGTAGGGAAGAGATGATGACCTAAGGCCACGGTGGGTCTTATGGGCTCAGAGTGCGGTCAGCTGTCTGGGTGTTGCTCAGGAGGTCCCAGCTCATGGTGTGTCAGACAGTGCATTACTGCCCAGGTTAGACTATATAATTTGGGTACATTCGAGTGCCATGTAGATTTATTCTCATTTAATGTGCCCGGGCAGCTCATTGGGCAATATTTTTTTTCTCGAGGGCAGGCAGAGTGCTGCAATGATGGTCTGGAATGGCCAAACTTGTGGGCTTTGGAGCCAGGAGTGTGAGGACGGAAGTCTGAGAACACCAGCTAGAATTGGGATTCAGGGCGAGGGCACGGCATGTACCTCCTGAAGATCTGAAGCAATATCTCATGCATCTGAAATCAGAGCGAGGATCAGACGTTGGCTCAGCTTGGATTTTCTGTTCATGACGGCCCCTTCATGAAGGGAGCCGAATCTCGAGGCCGTGTTGTTTTTCCCACGTTTGGAGTGGTGGAAGGCCCCCTCTTAGGATTCCTTCTGCGGGACAATTGAGACCTGCTGGACAGCTCCAGAACATCCCATATGGATGAGTCTAGACCAACGTTCGAGGATGGATGCCTTGGAAGCCCGCCTCGCATTCCAATTGTCTCCTAGCGACAAGACAGTTTAGATCTGATGGCTCTGCGGGAGCAACCGGGGTGGCTGAGTTGAAATGGACTTTCCTGAGGATGGGTCTAATGTGTGTTTGTGTCCATGAGGGCCTTGGAATGGGGCGGTGGCACCAGGGCCCTGAAGTATTCTCCTCAGCTTTTGACATAGCTCCCATGCACAAGTTTCCTAGTGGAGACGATGTTTGTTCTGATGGGTGCCTCAGGAAAACCCCAAAGCTGGTATTGGAATCCAGGGTTTTGAGGAGACATGCCTGTAAACCAAAGCAATGGATCCGATTTTGGCCTAGGGTCCTGTCTGGTTCAATCTTCTTCTCTGGGGACATCCATCTAGGGTATGAGTGGAGGTAGATGCTCAGCTGGTGACAGACTGACCTTTTTTGTCCCGGGCGACCTATACTATTGGGATGGCCTCAGGGACTTTGGTGGGTTCTCCTAATTTGAACGATTTTGGACAATGGAATGGACAGAATTCTCATGGATTGGGTAGGCACAGTCCAAATGTGTGGCTCCAGGGTCCCCAGCCTGGATGGTGTGTGGCCCAGGACTTTGAGGACAGAAGTCTGAAAACACAAACTCAGCTTATGTTTGGGGACGTAGGTATGGCAGGCCTGATCTACAAACCATGAGAAGACATCTTCAGGATATGAAGATAGTGCGAGTCTGAGGCGCTTGCTCAGGCTTTTGTCTCTGGAGTTTGTTTCAGCGATGGCCGTGGAATGTGGAAGAGGCCTCATGGGCCATGGACGAATCTTGCTCTCTGTGGATTTGGCCCAATCCCAATTGTTTTTCGTCAATCTGTTTGATGGAGTACTCCTTTCAGGGTTGTTACATCAGGTGTCCCACCAAAAGAGGAGTTCCAAAGCAGAGCCCTGGGGAAGAGTGGAGGGACAACCCGAACTATTGTTAAAAATCGGGGCCTAGGGGCATGGCTAGCCCAATATGCTGTCTCTTCATCCAGCCACTGAGAGGCCTTACCTGAGGACTGGGCTAAGGCTGAGGGTCACAATGTGTGTTTGCCACCTATGTGGCCCGCGAGCAATGGCAGGCCTCATTGGACACACTGGTATCCACTACACTGAACATTATAAAACAAGCCTACCACAAGGTTTCTTGCCATCGGGAAAGAGTTCTGATTTCTGCATCATTTTCAAACATGGGCAGTGATTGGAGATAAGGCCTAGGTTCTAAATCCTGAAAACCGATGGTGGGAAGAGATAACGACCTAAGGCAATGGCTGGTCCCATGTGCTCAGTGAGCGGCCAGCTGTATGGGTGGGGCCAGGAGGTCCAGGCTCAGCCTCTTTCAGAAAGGGCATTATTGCCCAGGTCAGCCTATATATTTTGGGTACAGCCAAGTGGCGTAGGTTGATCTTCATTTGGGGTTTCTGGGTAGCCCCAGAAGGCTATGTTTTTCTTTTGGAGGGCAGGCAGAGTGCTGCATTATAATTCTGGATTGCCAAACTGGAGGGCTGGTGGGCCATTAATCTGAGGATGGAAGTCTGAGGACACAAGCTAGGCTTAGGTTTCTGGGTGAGGACATGGCAGGCACAATCTACAGATCTGAACCGAGATCTCGTGCATCTGAAGTCATGGTCAGGATCAGACGATCGCTCAGGTTGGACCTTATGTCCCTGAGGGCCACTTCATGAAGGTGGGGGGGATCACGAGGCCATGGGTGTTTTCTCACGATGGGAGTTGTGAGAAGCTCCCAACTTCAAATATTCTTCTGCAGGAGAATTGAGACCTGTTGGTTGGCTCCAGGCTAACGATTCCGAGCAGGGTTCTAAGGATGGATGGCTTGGTCGCCCACCTCGCATTCCAATTGTCTCCTAGCAACAAGACAAGTTAGATCTCCTGGATCTCGTGGAGCAACCGAATACGCTGAGTTGAAATAGACTCTCCTGTGGATGGGTCCTAATGTGTTTTTGTGTCTATGGATACCTTGGAATGACGCGGTGGCACAGGGGACATGAAGGGTTCTCCTAAACAGAGGCTTTGACATAACTGCCACGTGCAAGTTTCCCATATGTAGATGAGATTTGTTCTGGTGGGTGAGTCAAGAAACAGCCATATGCTGGTACTGAAATCCAGGCCTCTGAGGAGAGATGCCTGGAAACCAAAGCAATGGATCCGATTAGGGCCTAGGGGCCTTTTCGTTCCTTTTTACCTCTGGGGATATCAATCTACAAGTCTGAGTGCAGGTAGGTCTCAGATGGGCTCAGATAGCTCCTGTTTGTCCTGGGAAGCCACCACTATTGGGATGGCCTCAGGGACTTTGGAGATTTATCCTATTAATAGCGTTGTGGCCATTGGAATGGGCACACAGAATTCCCTTGGTGAGGGCAAGTACATTCCTCAGCTTGGCTCCAGGGGCCTAAGCATGTAGGCTGTGTAGGCCAGGGCTCTTTGGACAGTTGTCCGAAAACAGAAACTCTGCTTATGTTTCGGGTCATAGGTATGGCAGGACTGATCTACAGACCATGAGGAGAACTCTTCGGGATATGAAAAAAAGGCGAGGGTGAGGCTCTTGCTCAAGTATTTATCTCTGGATATCATGCCATTCTAGGTCATGAAATTTCCGGGTGACTTCATGGGAAATGGACGAGTCTTACTCCCTGGGGGTTTGGCCCAATCCAAAGAGTTTGGGGTCATTCTGTGGGACGGAAGAAGTCCGTTTTTTGTTGTTGTTGTTTTGTTTTGTTTTGTCATTCAAACTCAGGTGTCCCACCAAATGAGGGATTCCAGAGTAGAGCCCTGGGGAGGGGCGATTGGACAACCAGAAATCTGGTTACAATTGGGTCCTAGGGACAGCTAGACTTGGGTTTCAGGAAGAGGGCACGGCATGTACCCCCTGAAGATCTGAAGCAATATCTCATGCATCTGAAGTCAGAGCGAGGATCAGACGTTGGCTCAGCTTGGATTTTCTGTTCATGACGGCCCCTTCATAAAGGGAGCGAATTCTCGAGAGCGTGGAGGTTTTCCCACGTTGGGAGTGGTGGGATGCCCCCTCCAAGGATTCCTTCTGCGGGATAATTGAGACCTGTTGGACAGCTCCAGGACATCCCATATGGATGAGTCCAGAACAACGTTCGATGATGGATGCCTGGGAAGCCCGCCTCGCATTCCAATTGTCTCCTAGCGACAAGACAGTTTAGATCTGCTGGCTCTGCGGGAGCAACCGGGGTGGCTGAGTTGAAATGGACTTTCCTGAGGATGGGTCTAATGTGTGTTTGTGTCCATGAGGGCCTTGGAATGGGGCGGTGGCACCGGGACCCTGAAGTATTCTCCTCAGCTTTTGACATAGCTCCCATGCACAAGTTTCCTTGTGGTGACGAGGTTTGTTCTGATGGGTGCCTCAGGAAAACCCCAATGCTGGTATTGGAATCCAGGGTTTTGAGGAGACATGCCTGTAAACCAAAGCAATGGATCCGATTTTGGCCTAGGGTCCTGTCTTGTTCAATCTTCTTCTCTGGGGACATCCATCTAGGGTATGAGTGGAGGTAGATGCTCAGCTGGTGTCAGACTGACCTTTTTTGTCCCGGGCGATCTATACTATTGGGATGGCCTCAGGGACTTTGGAGGGTTCTCCTAATTTGTACGATTTTGGACAATGGAATGGGCAGAATTCCCATGGATTGGGTAGGCACAGTCCTAATGTGTGGCTCCAGGGTCCCCAGCCTGGACGATATGTGGCCCAGGACTTTGAGGACAGAAGTCTGAAAACACAAACTCAGCTTAGGTTTGGGGACGTAGGTATGGCACGCACAATCTACAAACCATGAGAAGACATCTTCAGGATATGAAGATAGGACGAGTCTGAGGCGCTTGATTAGGCTTTTGTCTCTGGATTTTGTATCAGCGATGGCCGTTGAATGTCGAGGAGGCCTCATGGGCCATGGACGAATCTTCCTCTCTGTGGATTTGGCCCGATCCCAATTTTTTTTCGTCAATCTGTTGGATGGAGTCTCCTTTCAGGGTTGTTACATCAGGTGTCCCACCAAAAGAGGAATTCCAAAGTAGAGCCCTGGGGAAGAGTGATGGGTCAACACGAACTATGGTTAATAATTGGGGCCTAGGGGCATGGCAAGCCCAATATGCTGTCTCTTCTTCCAGCCACTGAGAGGCCTTACCTGAGGACTGGGCTAAGGCTGAGGGTCACAATGTGTGTTTGCTACCTATCTGGACCGCGAGCAATGGCGGGGCCTCAAGGGACACACTGGTTTCCAGTACACTGAACGTTGGACAACAAGCCAACCGCAAGTTTTCCTGCCATCGGGAAGGAGTTCTGATTTCTGCATCATTTTCAAACCTGGGCAGTGATTGGAGATAAGGTCTAGGTTCTGAAGCCTGAAAACTGAGGTTGGGAAGGGATAACGACCTAAAGCCATGGGGTTCCGAAGTTCTCAGTTTGTAGCCAGCTGTCTGGGTGGGCCTAGGAGGTCCAGTCTCAGGCTGTGTCAGAAAGGGCATTATTGCCCAGGTCATCCTATATATTTTGGGTATAGCCAAGTGTCGTGCAGGTTGATCTTCATTTGGGGTTTCTAGGTAGCCCCAGAGGGCAATGTATTTCTTCTGCAGGGCAGGTAGAGTGCTGCATTGTAGTTCTGGATTGCCAAACTGGAGGGCTTGTGAGCCAGTAGTCTGTGTACAGAAGTCTGAGGACACAAGCAAGGCTTATGTTTCTAGGTGAGGACATGGCAGGCACAATCTACAGACCTGAACCGAGATCTCGTGTATCTGAATTCTGGGTGAGGATCAGACGATATTTCAGGTAGGACCTTGTGTCCATGATGGCCCCTTTATGAGGGGGGGGGATCATGTGGCCATGGGCGTTCTCTCACGATGCGAGTTCTGAGAAGCTCCCAACTGCAAAGATTCTTCTGCAGGACAATTGAGACCTGTTGGTTGGCTCCAGGCCAACGATTCGGAGGAGGGTTTTAAGGATGGATGGCGTGGTAGGCCACCTCACATTCCAATTGTCTCCTAGCAACAATAAAAGTTAGATCTGCTGGATCTCGAGGAGCAACCGAATACACTCAGTTGAAATGGACTCTCCTGTGGATGGGTCCTAATGTGTTTTTGTGTCTATGGAGACCTTGTAATGGGGCAGTGGCACACAGGCCCTGAAGGATTCTCCTAACTGGAGGTTTTGAGACATCTTCAAAGGATAATTTTCCCATGTGGAGAAGAGATTTGTTCTGATTGCTGCCTCATGAAATCCCCATATGCTAATATTGGAAACCAGGCCTCTGAGGAGAGATACCTGTAACCGAAAGCAATGAATCTGATTCAGGCCTAGGGGCCTGTCTGATTCAATCTTCTTCTCTGGGGACATCCATCTACGCTGAGTAGAGGTAGGTGCTCAGCTGGTTTCAGAAGACCCTTGTTTGTCCTGGGCGGCCTACATTATTGGGATGTCCTTGGGGACTCTGGAGGTTTTTCCTAATGTGTACGATTGTGGACAATGGAATGCACAGAATTCCCGTGGTATGGACAGGCACAGTCCTGATGTGTGGCTCCAGGGGCCCCAGCCCGAAGGGTCTGTGGGCCAGGAATGTGGGGACAGAAGTCTGAAAACACAAACTCGGCTTAGGTTTGGGAAGTAGGTATGGCAGGCCCGATCTACAGACCGTGAGGAGAACTCTTCGGGATAGGACAAAAGAGCGAGTGTGAGGCGCTTGCTCAGACTTTTGTCTCTGGATTTGTTGTCAACGATGGCTGTGGAATCTCGGGGAGGCCTATGGGCCACGGACGAGACTTCCTCTCTGTGAATTTGGTACAATCCCAATTTTTTGGGGGCAATCTGAAGGATGGGAGGAGTCCTTTTAGTTTTGTTACCTCAGGCGTCCCACCAAAAGAGGGATTCCAAAGCAGAGCTCTGGGGAGGGATGAATGGACAACCCGAACAATCCAATTGGGGTGAGGTCGAGAACCGAGCAGGTTGATCCACATTTGGGGTTCATGGAGATCCCCATAGAGCAACGTTTTATTCTGGAGGGCCAGCATAGGGCTGCATTTTGGTTCCAGAATTCCAAGTCTTGAGGGCATGTTTGCCAGAAGTGTGAGGAAGGAAGTCTGAAAACACAAGGAAGCACGAGGTTTGGGCCCACTGTGCAGAGGCTGAATCGAGATCTCCTGCATCTGAGGTCAGGGCGAGTATCAGATGTTGCCTCAAGCTGGAGTTTGTGTCCGTGACGGCCCCTTCCTGAAGGGGGTGGGGGCGTCATGAGGCCAGGGAGGTTTCCCTACGCTGGGAGCTGTGAGCTGCTCCAAACTTCAAAGTTTCCTTCTTCAGGACAGTCGAGTACTATTGGATGGTTCCAGGATGCCCCATACAGAAAGACTCGAGAGCAGGGGCCTAAACATGGATGCCGAGAAACGCCAACTCCCCTTCCCATTGCCTGGTCGAGACAAGGCACGCTCAATCTGCGGGCTCTTGGGTGAGCTACCCAGAAGGCTGAGTTTAAATGGACTTTCCTGAGGATGAGTCATAATGTGGGTTGGTGGCCATGGAGACCTTGGAATGTGGCAGTAGCTAAGGGACTCTGCAGGATTCTCCAACCCGAAGGGTTTGACACAACTCCAACAAGGAAGCTTTCCATGCGGAGATGAGAGGTGTTCTGTCTGGTGCCTCCGGATAGCCCCATATGCTGGTCTTCGAACCCAGGCCTCTGAGGAGTGATACCTGGACACCAAAGCAAGAGTTCATAATAGGGCCTAGGGGCCTGTCTGGTTCAATCTTCTGTCTCTGCGGATATCAGTCTGTTTGTCTGCATGGAGGTCGTAGTTGCTCAGCTGGTGTCATAATGCCCCTGTTTGTCCAGTGCGGCTTGCGGTAGTGGGATGTCCTTGGGGACCTTGAGGTTTCTACTATTTTGTAGAGTTGTGGCCAATGGAACGGGCTGTTTCTTAGGAGAGAGCAGGCACAGTTCTGTGGTGTGGCTCCAGAGACCCCAGCCTGGAGGCGGTGTGGGCCACGGCTGTGCAGACAGACATCCAAAAACCGAAACTCAGCTCAGGTTTGGGGCCGAGGTTATGGCAGGCCTGATCTACAGTCCGTGAGGGGAGCTCCTCTGGATATGAAAGAAGGGTGAGAGGGAGGCAGTCGCTCAGTCTTTTGTCTCTGGATATTTTGTCCACAATGGCCGTTTAATGTAGGAGTTGCCTCATGGGTCGTAGAAGTCTCCCTCTCTGGTAGTTTGTCCAGCCCCCAAGAGTTTGGGGTCATTCTGTGGGAAGGGAAGAGTCCTGTTTTCTGCTTCATGTGTCCCCCCAGTAGAGGGATTCTGGAGCATAGCAGTGGGTACTGACAACTGGAATACTCGCTCTCTGGTTAAGCCTGGGGGCCTATGGATATGACAAGCCCCATATGCAGGATCTTGGTCCAGCCACTGAGAGGCGTTACTTTAATACGGGACTCACGCTACAGTTCACAATGCATGTTTGTGCTCTAGGCGGCCCTCAAGCACTGGCGGGGCCATTCCGACAATGCAGGTTTTCCCACAATGAATGTTGGACAACATGCCAACCACAAGGTTTCTGGCCATGGGGAAGGAGGAATTCTAATTTCTGCATCACGTTCACCCCTGGGCAGTGATTGGAGATAAGGTCTAGGTTCTGAAGCCTGAAAACCGAGGTTGGGAAGAGATGACGAACTACAGCCATAGCGGGTCCCTTGTGTCCAGGTTGGAGCCAGCTGTCTAGGTGTCGTTTGGGATGTCTTGTCTCAGGCTGTGCTAGACAGGGCATTCGTATTCAGGGTAGGCTGTATAATTGCTTTACATTCGAGTGGCATGCATTAGATAATCATTTGGGGTTTCTTTTTAGCAGCATAGGGCAAAGTTTTTCCTCTGGAGGGCAGGCAGAGTGCTGCATTGTGGCTTCGGAATTCCCAAACTGGAGGGCTTGTGGGCCAGGAGAGTGAGGATGGAAGTCTGAGAACACAAGCTAGGCTTAGGTTTCGGGGAATGGACATGGCAGGCACACTCTGCAGAGCTGAATTGAGATCTCATGAGTCTGAAGTCAGGTCGAGGATCAGACTTTGGCTCAGGTTGGAGTTTCTGTCCATGTTGGCCCCTTCATGAAGGGGCGGGGGGCATTATGAGGCCATGGGGGTTTTCCCACTATTAGAGTTGTGAGATGCTCCAAACCGCAAGGATTCCTTCTGTGGGACAATTCAGATTTGATGGATGGCTCCAGGACGTCTCATAAGGTATTTTTCCAGAACAGGTTTCTAAGTATGGATGCCTGGGCAGACAGCCTCAATACCAATTGTCTCCTAGCAACAAGAAACGTTTGATCTGCTGGCTTGGGGTAGCATCAGAGGGGGCTGAGTTGGAATGAATTTTCCTGAGGATGGTCTTAAATGAGTTGAAATGGACTTTCCTGAGGATGGTCTTAATGTTGGTTTGAGTCCATTGAGACCTTGGTATGGGGCAGTGGCACCAGCGACCTGAAGGATTCTCCTATCCAGAGGTGATAACAAAGCTCCAATGAGCAAGTATTCCATGGGGAGACGAGATTTGTTCTTATTGGTGCCTCAGGAAACCACCATTTTCTGGTATTGGAAATGAGGCCTCTGAGGAGAGATGCCTGGAAACCAAAGCAATGGATCTGATTAGGGCCTAGGGGCCTGTCCGGTTCAATATTCTTCTCTGGGGACATCTTTTGTCTGAGTGCAGGTAGTTGCTCAGCTGGTTTGAGATCACACCTGTTTGTCCTGGGCGGCCTACACTATTGGGATGGCCTCGGTAACTTTGGAGGTTTTTCCTAATTTGCAAGGTTGTGGCCAATGGAATGGGAAGAATTCTCTTGAAAGGGAAGCACAGTCCTGAGGTGTGGCTCCAGGGACCCAAGTGTGGAGCGTGTGTGTTCCAGGGCTATTTGGACAAAAGTCTGAAAACACAAACTCCACTTAGGTTTGGGTCTGTAGGTATGGCCGGCCCGATATATAGACCGTGAGGAGAACTCTTCGGGATATGAACAAAGGGCGAAAGTGAGGTACTTGCTCATGCTTATTTTTTTCTGGATATGTGTCACCGATTGCCATGGAATGTCCGGGTGTCCTCATGGGCCATCGATGAGGCTCCCTTTCTGGGGATTTGACCCAATCCCAAGAGTTTGGGGTCATTCTGTGGGAAGGGAGGAGGGCTTTCTGTTTTTTTTTTTTTTTTTTTTTTTTAACCTCAGGTGGACCACCAAAAGAGGGATTCCACAGCAGAGTCCTGGGGAGGGGCGACTGGACAACCAGAACTCTGGTTAACATTGGGACCTAAGAACATGGCAAGCCCCATATGTGGGCTCTTGGTCCAGACACTGAGAGGCCTTCCTTGAGCATAGGGCTCACATTGAGTTTCACAATGTGTTTTTGTGCCCAAGGAGCCCCTCAAGTCAGGGCGTGGCCTAAGTACCATGCTGGTTTCTCCTACACTGAACGTTGCACAATATGGCAACCACAAGTTTTCTGGCCATGGGGAAGAAGGAGTTCTAATTTCTGCAACACTTTCACTCCTGGACTGTGATTGGATTTAAGGTCTAGGTTCTGAAGCCTGAAAACTGAGGTTGGGAAGAGATGAAGACCTAAGGCCATGGTGTGACTGATGTGCTCAGTGTTCGGCCAGCTGTTGAGTGTGGGTTGGGAGGTGCAGGCTCAGGCTGTGGCAGACAGGGAATTAGTGCCCAGGCTAGACTGTATCATTGGGGTGCAGTCGAGTTACGTGCAGGTTGGTACTCATTTGTGGTTACTGGGTAGCCTCAGAGGGCAACGTTTTTCTTCTGGAAGGAAGACACAGTGCCACATAGTGGCTCCAGAATTCCCAAACTGGAAGGCTTGTGGGCCAGGAGTGTGAGGAAAAAATTCTGAGAACACAAGCCAGGCTTAGATTTCGGGGTGAGGGGACGGCAGGAACCCTCTGCAGAGATGATTCGAGATCCCGTGTACCTGAAGACAGAGCTAGGATCAGACGTTGGCTCAGGTTGGAGTTTCTGTCCATGACGGCCCCTCATGAAGGGGAGGGTGTCACGAGGCCATGGAGGTTTTCCCACGATGGGAATTGTGAGATGCTCCAAACCGCAATGATTCCTTCCGTGGGACAGTCGAGACCTGCTGGATGGCTCCAGGACATCCCATAAGGAAGTTATCCAGAGCAGGGTCTTAAGGAAGGATGCCTGGGCAGCATGCCTACCATTCCAGGTGTCTCATAGCGCCAAGGCAAGTTCGATCTGCTGTATCTAGGGGAATAACCGAGGCGGGTGTGTTGAAATGGGTGAGTTGAGGATGGGTCATAATGTGCATTTGTGTCCATGGAGACCTTGGAATGGGGTGCTTGATCCGGGGCCTGAGGGATGTTCATAACGGGAAGTTTTGATGGAGCTCTAAAGAGTACGTTTCTTATGTAGAGAAGAGAATTGTTTTGATGAGTGCCTAAGGAATCTCCCATATGCTGGTATTGGAAACCAGGCCTCTGAGGAGAGATGCCTGGAAACTAAAGCAATGGATATGATTAGGACCTAGGTGCCTGTCCGGTTCAATCTCTTTCCTGGGGATACGTGTCTATGGATCTGAGGGGAGGTAGTTGTTCGGCTTGTGTCAGATCGCCCCTGTTTGTCCTGGGAAGCCTATAATATTGGGAATGGCTTCGGGACTTTGGAGTTTCCCCTAATCTATAGGGTTGTGGCCAATGGAATGGGCAGAAATCCCCTGGAGAGGGCAGGCACAGTTCTGAGTTTGGCTCTAGGGTCCCAGCCTTGAGGGTGTGTGGGCCAGGCCTGTGGGGACAGAAGTCTGAAAACACAAACTCCGATTAGGATTGGGGACATAGGTATGGCACGCCCAATCTGCAGACCGTGATAACACTTCGGGATATGAAAAAGGGTGAGTTTGAGGTGCTTGCTCAGGTTTTGTCTCTGGATTTGTGTCAACAATGTGGGTCGAATGCTGGCGTGGCCTCATGGGTTGTGGATGGCTTTCCTTCTCTGAGGATTTGACCCAATCCCAAGAGTTTGGGTACATTCTGTGGGATGGGAGGTGTCCTTTCTGTATTTTTATTTTATTTTATGTACCTCATGTGTGCCAATAAAAGAGGGATTTCAGAGCAGAGTCCTTGGTAGGGACAACTGGATAACCCCAACTCTGTTTAAGTTTGGGGGCCTAGGGGCATGGCAAGTCCAATATGTGGGCTCTTGATTCAGACACTTAGAGGTCTTCCTTGAGGACAGGGCTCATGCTGAGGGTCACAATGCCTATTTGTGCCCACCAAGGCCCTCAAGCATGGGAAGGGCCTCATGGGCCACGCTGGATTCTCCTACACTGAACGTTGGAGAATATGCCAACCACAAGGTTTCCGGCCATGGCGAAGGCAGAGTTGTGATTTCTGCATCACGTTCACCCCTGGACAGTGATTGGAGTTTAGGTCTGGGTTCTGAAACCCGAAAACCGAGGTTGGGAAGAGATGAAGACCTAAGGACCTGATGGGTACAATGAGCTCAGTGTGTGGCTAGCTGTTGAGCGTAGGTCTGGAGGTGTGGGCTCATGCTGTGTCAGACAGCGCATTAGACAGGGTAGACTGTATATTTGGGGTGCAGTCGAGTGGCGTTCAGTTGATCCTCATTCGGGTTTCTAGGTAGCTCCATAAGGCAACGTTTTTCTTCTGGAGGGCAGGCAGAGTGCTGCATTGTGGCCCCAGTATTGCCAAATTGTAGGGCTTTTGGGCCAGGGGTGTGAGGACGGTAGTCTGAGAACACAAGCTAGGCTTAGTTTTTGGGGTGAGGGCACAGAAGGCACACTCTGCAGAGCTGAATCAAGATCTCATGCACCTGAAGCCAGGGCGAATATCAGACGTTTGCTCAGGTTGGAGTTTCTGTCCATGATGGCCCCTTTATAAAGTGGAGCGTCTCAAGAGGCCATGAAGATTTTCCCACAATGGTAGTTGTGAGATGCACCAGACTGCAAAGATTCCTTCTGTGGGACACTTGAGACCTGTTGGATGGCTCTAGGATGTCCCATATGGAACGACTCCAGAGTAGGGTTCTAAGGATGGATGCCTGGGCAGCCCGCCTCCCATTCTAGTTGTCTCCTAGCAACAAGGCAGGTTTGATCTGCAGGCCCTGGGGGAGAAACCAAGGGGGATAAGTTGACATGGACTCTACCGAGGATAGATCATAATGTGGGTTTAAGTCCATGGAGACCTTGGAATGGGGCGTTTGATCCGGGGCCCTGAAAGATTCTCCTAAACAGAGGTTTTTATACAGCTCCAAAGAGTACATTTCCTATATGGAGACGAGATTTTTCTATGAGTGCCTCAGTAATCCCCCATATGCTGGTATTGGTAACCAGGCCTCTGAGGAGAGATGCCTGGAAACAAAAGCAATGGATCTGATTAGGGCCTAAGTGCCTGTCCAGTTCAATCTTATTCTATGGGGATATCTGTCTCTGGGTCTGAGTGGAGGTAGTTTCCTAACTTGTGAAAGATCATCCCTGTTTGTCCTGGGCAGCCAACACTATTGGGATGACCTCGGTGAGTTTGGAAGTTTCTCCTAATCTATAGGTTTGTGGCCAATGGAAATGGCAGAATTCCCCAGGAGAGGGAAGCCACAGTCCTCAGGTGTGGCTCCAGGGGCCCCAGCTTGGATGGTGTGTGGGCCAGGACTGTGGGGACAGAAGTCTGAAAATACAAACTCAGGTTAGGTTTGGGGATGTGTTTCCGGGCTATGAACAAAGGGCGAGTATGTGGCGTTTGCTCAGGCTTTTGTCTCTGGATTTTGTGCCTACGGTGGCCGTGGAAGTTCGGGGTGTCCTCAAGGGCCATGGACAAGTCTTTCTCTGGTGATTTGGCCTGATCCCAAGTGGTTGGGATCATTCTGTGGATGGGAAGAGTCCTTTCTGTATTTTTTTTTTTTTTTACCTCAGGTATCCCCCCGAAGAGGGATTCCAGAGCAGTGCCCTGAGTAGGGGTGACTAGACATCTCTAACTCTGGTTGAGATTGGGGGACTAGGGGCTTGGCAAGCCCCATATGTGGGCTGTTGTTTCAGTCATTAAGAGGCTTTACATGAGGATAGGGCTCACGCTGAGGGTCACAATGTGTGTTTGTGCAAATTGTAGCCCTCAGGGATAGGTGGGGCCTCATAGTCCATGCTGCTTTCTCCTACAATGAACGTTGGACCACATGCCAACCACAAGGTTTCTTGCCATGGCGAAGGAGAAGTTCTGATTCTTGTATCACGTTCACTCCTGAGCAGTGAGTGGAGATAAGGTCTAGGTTCTGAAGGTGAAAACTGAGGTTGGGTAGAGATGATGGCCGAAAGCCATTGTGGGTTTGATATGCTCAGTGTACGGCCAGCTGTCTGAGTGTTGGAATGGAGGTCTGCCTTCAGGCTGTGTCAGACAGGGCTTTAGTGCACAGGCTAGATTGTATAATTGGGGTATGGTCGAGTGGCATGCAGGTTGTTACTCATTTGGCGTTTCTGGTTAGCCCTATAGGGCAACATTTTTCTTCTGGAGGGCAGGCAGTGTGCTGCATTGTGTCTCCAGAATTGCCAAACTGGAGGGGTGTGGCCAGGATTGTGAAGACGGAAGTCTGAGAACACAAGTTAGGCTTAGGTTTCGGGGCGAGGGCACAGCAGGCACACTCTCAAGTGCTGAATCGAGATCTCGTGCTTCTGAATTCAGGGCGCGGATCAGACTTTGGCTTAGGATGGAGTTTCTGTCCATGATGGCCCATTTATGAAGGTGTGGGGCATCATGAGGAAATGGAGGTTTTCTCACAGTGGGATTGTGTGATGCTTCAAAGCACAAGGATTCATTCTGCGAGACAGTCAAGACAGGTTGGTTGTATTCAAGACGTCCCATAAAGTAATTCTCCAGAGCAGGGTTCTAAGGATGGATGCCTGGGCAGCCCACCTCGCATTCCAACTGTCTCCTAGTGACAAGGCAGGTTTGATCTGCTGGCTCTGGGTGAGCAGCTGAGAGGGCTGATTTGAAATGGACTCTCCTGAGGATGGATCATAATGTAAGTTTGTGTCCTTGGCGACCTTGGTATTGGGCCATGGTGCCAGCGCCCTGAAGGATCCTCCTAACCTGAGGTATTGACACAGCTCCAAAGAGCAAGTTTCTCGTGTGGAGATGAGATCTGTTCTGATTGTTTCCTTAGGAAACCCCCATATTCTGATATTGGAATCCAGGCCTCTGAGGAGAGATACATAGAAACCAAAGCAATGGATCAGAAGTTGGCTCAGGTTGGAGTTTCTGTCCATGATGGCCCCTTTATAAAGGGGAGCACCTCATGAGGCCATGTAGGTTTTCCCACGATAGGAGTTGTGAGATGCTCCAATCAGCAAGGATTCCTTCTGAAGGACAGTCAATACCAGTTGGAAGGCACCCAGGACATCCCATATGGAACGGCGCCAGAGCAGGATTCCAAAGATGGATGCCTAGAGAGTCTGCTTGCATTCCAGTTGTCTCCTAACGACAAGGCAGGTTTGATATTCTGGCTCTGGGGGGGTAATCAACGGGGCTGAGTTGAAATGTACTCTCCTGCCGAATGGTCATAATGCGGGTTTGTGTCCATGGAGACCTTGGAATAGGGCGGTGGCTCCGGTTACCTGAAGGTTTCTCCTAACTGGAGGTTTTTACAGAGCTCCAAAGGATAAGTTTCCCATGTGGAGACAAGATTTGTTCTGATTGGTATCTCTGGAATCCCCCATATGCTGGTATTGGAAAACAGGCCTCTGAGGAGAGATGCTTAGGAACAAAAGCAATGGAACCAATTACGTTCTAGGGGCCTGTCCAGTTTAATACCTTTCTCTTGGGATATCTGTCTACGGGTGAGTTGAGGTCGTTGCTCAGCTTGTGACAGATCACCCCTCTTTGTACTGGCGGCCTACACTATTGGAATGGCCTCTGGGACTTTGGAGGTTTCTCCCAATCTGTAGGGTTGTGGCCAATGGAATGGGAAGAATTTCATTGGAGAGGGCAGGCACAGTCCTGAGGTGTGGCTCCAGGGGCCTCAGCCTGGAGGGTGTGTGGGACAGGGATGTCAGGATAGAAGTCTGAAAACACGGTTTGGGGAAGTAGGTATGGCAGGCCCGATCTACAGACTATGAGGAGAATTTTTTGGGCTATGACCTAAGGGTGAGTCTTATGTCTCTGGATTTTGTGTCAATAGTGGCCGTGGAATGTCGGGCTAGCCTCATGGGCCATGGAGGAGTCTTTCTCTCTGGGGATGGCCTGTTCCCAAGTGATTGGGGTCATTCTGTGGGTAAGAGGAATCCTTTCTGTGTTTACTTACCTCAAATGTCCCACCAAAGAGGGATTCCAGAGCAGAGCCCTGAGTAGGGGTGACTAGATGCCTTACCTCTGGTTAAGATTGGGTGACTTGGGGCATGGCAGGCCCCATATGTGGGCTCATGGTCCAGCCACTGAGAGGCTTTACTTGAGGACAGGGTTCAAACTGAGGGTCCCAATGTGTGTTTGTGCCCACCGCAGCTCTTAAGCATGGGCAGGGCCTCAGGGACCCTACACTACCCTCAGGGGCCCTACTACTACTCCTGTAGGCCCTACAGGGGTCCTACACTGAACTTTGGATAAGATGCCAACCACAAGATTCTGGCGAGAGGGAAGGAGGAGTTATGATTTCTGCATCACGTTCACCCATGGGAAAGGAGTAGAAATAAGGTCTAGGTTTCTGTAGCCTGAAAACCAGGTTGGAAAGAGATGGCAACCTAAGGCCATGGCGGTTCAGATGTTCTCAGTGTACGGCAAGCTGTCTGGGTGTCGGTTGGGAATTCAGGCCTCAGGTTGTGTCTGACAGGGCATTAGTGCAGAGGCTAGACTATATAATTGGTGTACAGTTGAGTGGCATGCAGGTTTATCCTCATTTGAGGTTTCTGGGTAGACCCATAGGGCAACGTTTTTCTTCTAGAGGGCAGGCAGAGTGCAGCACTGTGTCATCGGAAATCCCAAAATGGAGGGCGTGTGGTCCAGGAGAGTGAGGACGGAAGTCTGAGAACACTAGCTATGCTTAGGTTTTGGGGTGAGGGCACAGCAGGTGCACTCTGAAGAGCTTAATCAAGATCTCGTGCATCTGAAGTCAAGGCGAAGATCAGCAGTTGGGTCAGGTTGGAGTTTCTTTCCATGATCCGCCTTCATGAAGATTGGGGGCATCATGTGACCTTGGAAGCATTCCATGATATGAGTTGTGAGGTGGTCCATGCACAAGGACTCCTGTGGGACAGTCGAAACCTGTTGGATGGCTCAAGGATGTCCCATAAGGAACGACGCAAGACAGGGTTCTAAGGGTTCTAAGGATCTCTAAGGAGAGATGCCTGGAAACCAAAGCAATAGATCCGATAGGTGCCTATGGGCCTGCTCGTTCCTTTTTACCTCTGGGGAATCAGTCTATGGGTCTGAGTGGCGGTAGGTGCTCAGATGGGCCCAGATTGCCCCTGCTTGTCCTGAGAAGCCACAAATATTGGGATGGCCTCAGGGACTTTGGAGGTTTATCCTATTAGTAGGGTTGTGGCCATTGGAATGGGCACAAACAATTCCCTTGGAGAGGGCAAGCATAGTCGTCAGGTTTGGCTCCAGGGGCCTGAGCCTGTTGGGTGTGTAGGCCAGGGCTGTTTGGACAGTTGTCTAAAAACACAAACTCGGCTTATGTTTCGGGTCATAGGTATGGCAGGACTGATCTACAGACCATGAGGAGAACTCTTCGGAATATGAAAAAAGGGCGAGTGTGAGGCTCTTGCACAAGTTTTTGCCTCTGGATATCGTGTCACTCATGGTCGTGAAATTTCCGGGTGACTTCATGGGAAATGGACGAGTCTTACTCTCTGGGGGGTTAGCCCCGTCCTAAGACTTTGGGGTCATTCTGTGGGATGGAAGAAGTACGTTGTTCTATTGTTGTTGATTTGTTTTGTATTGTTTTTCATCCTCAGGTGTCCCACCAAATGAGGGATTCCAGAGTAGAGCCCTGGGGAGGGGCGACTGGACAACCAGAAATCTGGTTAAAAATTGGGGCCTAGGGACATGTCAAGCCCATTATGACATCTAATGTTCCAGCCACTGAGAGGACCTACTAGAGGACAGGACTCACGCTGAGGGTCACAATGCGTGTTTATGACCTTGTCGCACTCAAGAATGGGCGGGGCCTCAGGGTGAATGCTGGTTTCTCCTACACTGAACGTTGGACAACATGCCAGCCACATGGTTTTTTTCCATGGGTAAGGAAGAGTTCTGATTTCTACATCACAGTCACGCCTGGGCAGTGATTGGAGATAAGGTCTAGGTTCTGAAGCCTGAAAACAGAGGTAGGGAAGAGATGATGACCTAAGGCCATGGCGGGTCTGATGTGCTCAGTGTGCGGTCACATGTCTGGGTGTTGGTCACGAGGACTGGGCTCAGGTTGTTGGACAGTGCATTAGTGCCCAGGTTAGACTATATATTTTGGGTGCATTCGAGTGCCGTGTAGGTTCTTATCTGAAGAACTCTTCAGGATATGAAGAATGAGCGAGTCTGAGGCGCGTGCTCAGGCTTTTGTCTCTGGTTTTTGTATCAGCGATGGCCGTGGAATGTTGGGGAGGCCTCATGGGCCATGGACGAATCTTGCTCTCTGTGGATTTGGCCCGATCCCTATTGTTTTTCGTCAATCAGTGGGATGAGAGGAGTCATTTCAGGTTTGTTTCGTCAGGTGTCCCACCAAAAGAGGAATTCCAAAGCATAGCCCTGGGGAAGAGTGAAGAGAGAACCCGAACTATGGTTAAAAATTGGGGCCTAGGGGCATGGCAAGCTCAGTATGATGTCTCTCCTTTCAGCCACTGAGAGGCCTTACCTGAGGACTGGGCTCAGGCTGAGGGTCACAATGTGTGTTTGTGACCAATGTGGCCCGCAAGCATGGGCGGGGCCTCATGGGTCACACTGGTTTCAAGTACACTGAACCTTGGACAACATGCCAACCACAAGTTTTCTTGCCATGGGGAAAGAGTTCTGATTTCTGCATCCTTTTCAAACCCGGGCCGAGATTGGAGATAAGGTCTAGGTTCAGAAGCCTGAAAACCGAGATTGAGAAGAGATGACGATAAGGCCATGGCGGGCCCGTTGTGCTAAGTGTGCGGCCAGCTGTCTGGGTGAGGCCAGGAGGTCCAGGCTCAGACTGTGTCAGAAAGGGGATTAGTGCCCAGGTTAGCCTACATATGTGGGGTACAGCAGAATGGCGTGCAGGTTGATCCTCATATGGGGATTCTGGCTAGGCCCAGAGGGCAATGTTTTTCTTCTGGAAAACAGGCAGAGTGCTGCATTGTAGTTCTGGATTGGCATACAGAGGGCTTGTGCGCCAGAAGTCTGAGGACGGAAGTCTGAGAACCCAAGCTAGGCCTAGGTTTCTGGGTGAGACCTGAATCGAGATCTCGAGCATCTGAAGTCAGGGCGAGGATCAGACGATCACTCAGGTAAGACATTCTGACCCTGATGGCCCCTTCTTGAAGGGGGGGGGTGGATCAGGAGGCCATGGGGGTTTTCCGACGATGGGAGTTCTGAGAAGCTCCCAACTGCACAGATTCTTCTGCAGGACAATTGAGACCTGTTGGTTGGCTCCAGGACAAAGATTCCGAGCAGGGTTCTAAGGATAGAGGGCTGGGTAGCCCACCCCGCATTCCAATTGTCTCCAAGCAACAAGACAGGTTAGATCTGCTGGATCTGGGGGAGCAACCGAGGTGGCTGAGTTGAAATGGACTCTCCCGTGGATGTGTCCTAATGTGATTTTGTGTGTATGGAGACCTTCGAATGAAGCGGTGGCACTGGGGCCCTGAAGGTTTCTCCTAAAGAGAGGCTTTCACAAAGCTCCATCGTGCATGTTTCCCATGTGCAGATGAGATTTGTTCTGATGGGTGAGTCAAGAACAGCCATATGCTGTTATTGAAATCCAGGACTGTGAGGAGAGATGCCTGGAAACCAAAGCAATGGATCCTATAGGTGCCTAGGGGCATGTTCGTGCCTTTTTGCCTCTGGGGACATCATTCTATGGGTCTGAGTGCCGGTAGGAGCTCAGAATGGCCCAGATTGCCCCTGTTTGTCCTGGGAAGCCGCAAATATTGGGATGGCCTCAGGCACTTTGGAGGCTTATCCTCTTAGTAGGGTTGTGGCCATTGGAATGGGCACACACAATTCCCTTGGAGAGGGCAAGCACGGTTGTCAGGTTTGGCTCCAGGGGTCTGAGCCTGTAGGGTGTGTAGGCCAGGGATGTTTGGACAGTTGTCTAAAAACACAAACTCGGCTTATGTTTCGGGTCATAGGTATGGCAGGACTGATCTACAGACCATGAGGAGAACTCTTCGGGATATGAAAAAAAGGGCGAGTGTGAGGCTCTTGCTCAAGTTGTTGTCTCTGGATATCGTGTCACTCATGGGCGTGAAATTTCCGGGTGACTTCATGGGAAATGGACGAGTCTTACTCTCTGGGGGTTTGGCCCCGTCCAAAGAGTTTGGGGTCATTCTGTGGGATGGAAGAAGTCCGTTGTTCTGTTGTTGTTGATTTTTTTTTTTTGTTTTTTTCAACCTCAGGTGTCCCACCAAATGAGGGATTCCAGAGTAGAGCCCAGGGGAGGGGCGACTGGACAACCAGAAATCTGGTTACATATTGGGGCCTAGGGACATGTCAAGCACATTATGACATCTAATGGTCCAGCAACTGAGAGGACGTACTAGAGGACAGGACTCACGCTGAGGGTCACAATGCGTGTTTATGCGCTCGTCGCACTCAAGAATGGGCGGGGCCTCAGGGTGAAAGATGGTTTCTCCTACACTGAACGTTGGACAACATGCCAACCACAAGGTTTCTTGCCATGGGTAAGGAAGAGTTCTGATTTCTGCATCACAGTCACCCCTGGGCAGTGATTGGAGATAAGGTCTAGGTTGTGAAGCCTGAAAACAGAGGTAGGGAAGAGATGATGACCTAAGGCCATGGCGGGTCTGATGTACTCAGTGTGCGGTCAGCTGTCTGGGTGTTGGTCACGAGGTCCGGGCTCATGTTGTCAGACAGTGCATTAGTGCCCAGGTTAGACTATATATTTTGGGTGCCTTCGAGTGCCGTGTAGGTTCTTATCTGAAGAACTCTTCAGGATATGAAGAATGAGTGAGTCTGAGGCGCGTGCTCAGGCTTTTGTCTCTGATTTTGTATCAGCGATGGCTGTAGAATGTTGGGGAGGCCTCATGGGCCATGGACGAATCTTGCTCTCTGTGGATTTGGCCCGATCCCAATTGTTTTTCGTCAATCTGTGGGATGGGAGGACTCTTTTTGAGGTTTGTTACCTCAGGGGTCCCATCCAAAGAGGATTTCCAAAGCAGAGCCCTGGGGAAGAGTGTAGGGACAACCCGAACTATGGTTATAAATTGGGGCCTAGGGGCATGGCAAGCCCAATATGCTGTCTCTCCATCCATCAACTGGAGGCCTTACCTGAGGACTGGGCTCAGGCTGAGGGTCACAATGTGTGTTTGTGACCAATGTGGTCCGCAAGCATGGGCGGGGCCTCATAGGCCACACTGGTTTCAAGTACACTGAACCTTGGACAACATGCCAACCACAAGGTTTCTTGCCATGGGGAAAGAGTTCTGATTTCTGCATCATTTTCAAACCCGGGCCCTGATTGGAGATAAGGTCTAAGTTCAGAAGCCTGAAAACCGTGATTGAGAAGAGATGACGATAAGGCCATGGCGGGTCCGCTGTGCTCAGTGTGCGGCCAGCTGTCTGGGTGGGGCTTGGAGTTCCAGGCTCAGGCTGTGTCAGAAAGGGCATTAGTGCCCTGGTTAGCCTATATATGTGGGGTACAGCCGAATGGCGTGCAGGTTGATCCTCTTATGGGGATTCTGGGTAGGCCCTGAGGGCAATATTTTTCTTCGGGAGAACAGGCAGAGTGCTGCATTGTAGTTCTGGATTGCCAAACTGGAGGGCTTGTGGGCCAGTAGTCTGAGGACGGAAGTCTTCGAACCCAAGCTCGGCCTAGAGTTCTGGGTGAGGATATGGCAGGCACAATCTGCAGACCTGAATCGAGATCTCGTTCATCTGAAGTCTGGGCGAGGATCAGACGATCGCTCAGGTTGGACATTCTGTCCCTGATGGCCCCTTCTTGAAGGGGTGTGGATCACGAAGCCATGGGGGTTTTCCCAAGATGGGAGTTGTGAGAAGCTTCCAACTGCAAAGATTCTTCTGCAGGACAATTGAGACCTGTTGTTTGGCTCCAGGACAACGTTTCCGAGCAGGGTTCTAAGGATGGATGGCTGGGTAGACCACCCCGCATTCCAATTGTCTCCAAGCAACAAGACAGGTTAGATCTGCTGGATCTGGGGGAGCAACCGAGGTGGCTGAGTTGAAATGGACTCTCTCATGGATGTGTCCTAATATGATTTTGTGTCTATGGAGACCTTCAAATGAAGCGGTGGCACTGGGGCCCTGAAGGGTTCTCCTAAAGAGAGGCTTTCACAAAGCTCCATCGTGCAAGTTTCCCATGTGTAGATGAGATTTGTTCTGATGTGTGAGTCAAGCAACAGCCCTATGCTGTTATTGAAATACAGCCCTCTGAGGAGAGATGCCTGGAAACCAAAGCAATGAATCCGATATGTGCCTAAGGGCCTGTTCGTTCCTTTTTACTTCTGGGGACAACAGTCTACAGGTCTGAGTGCCGGTAGGTGCTCAGATGGGCCCACATTGCCCCGTTTTTCCTGGGAAGACACAAATATTGGGATGGCCTCAGGGACTTTGGAGGTTTAACTTCTTAGTAGGGTTGTGGCTTTGGAATGGGCACATAGAATTCCCTTGGAGAGGGCAATCGCAGTCGTCAGGTTTGGCACCAGTGGCCTGAGCCTGTAGGGTGTATAGGCCTGGTCTGTTTGGACAGTTGTCTGAAAACACAAACTCGGCTTATGTTTCGGGTCATAGGTATGGCAGGACTGATCTACAGACCATGAGGGGAACACTTCGGGATATGAAAAAAGGGCGAGTGTGAGGTTCTTGCTCAAGTTTTTGTCTCTGTATATCGTGTCACTCATGGTCGTGAAATTTCCGGGTGACGTCATTGGAAATGGACGAGTCTTACTCTCTGGGGGTTTGGCACCGTCCAAAGAGTTTGGGGTCAATCTGTGGGATGGAAGAAGTCCGTTGTTCTGTTGTTGTCGATTTTTTTTTGTTTGTTTGTTTTTCAACCTCCGGTGTCCTACCAAATGAAGGATTCCAGAGTAGAGCCCTGGGGGAGGCGTCTGGACAACCAGAAATCTGGTAAAAATTTGGGGCCTAGGGACATGTCAAGCCCATTATGACATCTAATGGTCCAGCCACTGAGAGGACGTACTAGAGGACATGACTCACGCTGAGGGTCACAATGCGTGTTTATGCCCTCGTCGCACTCAAGAATGGGCGGGGCCTCAGGGTGAAAGCAGATTTTCCAACACTGAACGTTGGAAAACATGCCAACCACAAGGTTTCTTGCCATGGGTAAGTAAGATTTCTGATTTCTACATCACAGTGACCCATGGGAAGTGATTGTAGATAAGATCTAGGTTCTGAAGCCTGAAAACTGAGGTAGGGAAGAGATGATGACCTAAGGCCATGGCGGGTCTGATGGGCTCAGTGTGCGGTCAGCTGTCTGGGTGTTGGTCACGAGGTCCGGGCTCAGGTTGTCAGACAGTGCATTAGTGCCCAGGTTAGACTATATATTTTGGGTGCCTTCGAGTGCCGTGTAGGTTCTTATCTGAAGAACTCTTCAGGATATGAAGAATGAGCTAGTCTGAGGCGCGTGCTCAGGCTTTTGTCTCTGGATTTTGTATCAGCGATGGCCGTGGAATGTTGGGGAGGCCTCATGGGCCATGGACGAATCTTGCTCTCTGTGGATTTGGCCCGATCCCTATTGTTTTTCGCAATCTGTGGGATGGGAGGACTCCTTTCAGGTTTGTTACCTCAGGTGTCCCACCAAAAGAGGAATTCCAAAGCAGAGCCCTGGGGAAGAGTGAAGGGACAACCCGAACTACGGTTAAAAATTGGGGCAGAGGCATGGCAAGCCCAATATGCTGTCTCTCCATCCAGCCACTGAAAGGCCTTACCTGAGGACTGGGCTCAGGCTGAGGGTCACAATGTGTGTTTGTGACCAATGTGGCCCGCAAGCATGGGCGGGGCCTCATGGGCCACACTGGTTTCAAGTACACTGGACCTTGGACAACATGCCAACCACAAGTTTTCTTGCCATGGGGAAAGAGTTTTGATTTCTGCATCATTTTCATACCCGGGCCGTGATTGGAGATAAGGTCTAGGTTCTGAAGCCTGAAAATCGAGATTGAGAAGAGATGACGACCTAAGGCCATGGCGGGTCCGATGTGCTCAGTGTGCGGCCAGCTGTCTGGGTGGGGCCAGGAGGTCTTGGCTCAGGCTGTGTCAGAAAGGGCTTTAGTGCCAAGGTCAGCCTATATATTTGGGGTACAGCCAAATGGCGTGCAGGTTGATCCTCATTTGGGTTTCTGGGTAGCCCCAGAGGGCAATGTTTTTCTTCTGGAGGGCAGGCAGAGTGCTGCATTGTACTTCTGGATTGCCAATCTCGAGGGTTTGTGGGCCAGTAGACTGATCACGGAAGTCTGAGAACCCAAGCTAGGCCTAGGTTTTGTTTGAGGATATGGCAGGCACAATCTGCAGTCCTGAATCGAGATCTCGTGCATCTGAAGTCAGGGCGAGGATAAGACGATCGCTCAGGTTAGACATTCTGTCCCTGATGGCCCCTTCTTGAAGGGGGGGTGGATCACGAGGCCATGGGGTTTTTCCCAAGATGGGAGATGTGAGAAGCTCCCAACTGCAAAGATTCTTCTGCAGGACAATTGAGACCTTTGGTTGGCTCCAGGACAACGTTTCCGAGCAGGGTTCGACGGATGGATGGCTGGGTAGCCCACCTCGCATTCCAATTGTCTCCAAGCAACAAGACAGGTTAGATCTGCTGGATCTGGGGGAGAAACTGAGGAGGCTGAGTTGAAATGGACTCTCCCGTGGATGTGTCCTAATATGATTTTGCATCTATGGAGACGTGGAATGAAGCGGTGGCACTGGGGCCCTGAAGGGTTCTCCTAAAGAGAGGCTTTCACACAGATCCATCGTGAAAGTTTCCCATGTGTAGATGAGATTTGTTCTGATGGGTGAGTCAAGAAACAGCCATATGCTGTTATTGAAATCCAAGCCTCTGAGGAGATATTCCTGGAAACCTAAGCAATGGATCCGATAGGTGCCCAGGGGCATGTCCGTGCCTTTTTACCTCTGGAGACATCATTCTACGAGTCTGAGTGCAGGTAGGTGCTCAGATGGGCCCAGATTGCCCCTGTTTGTCCTGGGAAGCCACAAATATTGGTATGGCCTCAGGGACTTTGGATGTTTATCCTCTTAGTAGGGTTGTGGCCACTGGAATGGGCACATACAATTCCCTTGGAGAAGGCAAGCAAGGTCGTCAGGTTTGGCTCGAGGGGCCTGAGCCTGTAGGGTGTGTAGGCCAGGGCTGTTTGGACAGTTGTCTGAGGACACAAACTTGGTTTATGTTTCGGGTCATAGGTATAGCAGGACTGATCTACAGACCATGAGGAGAACTCTTCGGGATATGAAAAAAGGGCGAGTGTGAGGCTCTTGCTCAAGTTTTTGTCTCTGGATATCGTGTCACTCATGGTCATGAAATTTCCGGGTGACTTCATGGGAAATGGACGAGTCTTACTGTCTGGGGGTTTGGGCCCGTCCAAAGAGTTTGGGGTCATTCTGTGGAATGGAAGAAGTCCTTTGTTCTGTTGTTGTTGATTTGTTTTGTTTTGTTTTTCAACCTCAGGTGTCCCACCAAATGAGGGTTTCCAGAATAGAGCCCTGGGGAGGGGCGACCGGACAACCAGAAATCTGGTTAAAAATTGGGGCCTAGGGACATGTCAAGCCCATTATGACATCTAATGGTCCAGCCACTGAGATGACGTACTAGAGGACAGGACTCACGCTGAGGGTCACAATGCGTGTTTATGCCCTCCTCGCACTCAACAATGGGCGGGGCCTCAGGGTGAATGCTGGTTTCTCCTACACTGAACGTTGGACAACATGCCAACCACAAGGTTTCTTGCCATGGGTAAGGAAGAGTTCTGATTTCTGCATCACAGTCACCCCTGGGCAGTGATTGGAGATGAGGTCTAGGTTCTGAAGCCTGAAAACTGAGGTAGGGAAGAGATGATGACCTAAGGCCATGGCGGGTCTGATGTGCTCAGTGTGCGGTCAGCTGTATGGGTGTTGGTCACGAGGTCCTGCTTCAGGATGTCAGAGAGTGCATTGGGGCCCAGGTTAGACTATTTTTTTTGGGTGCATTCGAGTGCCGTGTAGGTTCTTATCTGAAGAAATCTTCAGGATATGGAGAATGAGCGAGTCTGAGGCGCGTGCTCAGGCTTTTGTCTCCGGATTTTGTTACAGCGATCGCCCTGGAATGTTGGGGAGGCCTCATGGGCCATGGACGAATCTTGCTCTCTGTGGATTTGGCCCGATCCCAATTGTTTTTCGTCAATCTGTGGTATGGGAGGACTCCTTTCAGGTTTGTTACCTCAGGTGTCCCACCAAAAGAAGAATTCCAAAGCAGAGCCCTGGGAAAGAGTGAAGGGACAACCCAAACTACGGTTAAAAATTAGGGCCTAGGGGCATGGCAAGCCCAATATACTGTCTCTCCATCCAGCCACTGAGAGGCCTTACCTGGGGACTGGGCTCAGGCTGAGGGTCACAATTTGTGTTTGTGACCAATGTGGCCCGCAAGCATGGGCGGGGCCTTATGGGCCACAATGGTTTCTAATACACTGATCCTTGGACAACATGCCAACCACAAGGTTTCTTGCCATGGGGAAAGAGTTCTGATTTCTGCATCATTTTCAACCCGGGCCGTGATTGGAGATGAGGTCTATGTTCTGAAGCCTGAAAACCGAGGTTGAGAAGAGATGACAACCTAAGGCCATGGCGGGTCCGATGTACTAAGTGTGCAACCAGCTGTCTGGGTGGGGCCAGGAGGTCCAGGCTCAGGCTGTGTCAGAAAGGGCATTAGTGCCCACGTCAGCCTATATATTTGTGGTACAGCGGAATGCCGTGCAGGTTGATCCTCATTGGGGGTTTCTGGGTAGCCCCAGAGGGCAATGTTTTTCTTCTGGAGGGCAGGCAGAGTGGTGCATTGTAGTTCTGGATTGCCAAACTGGAGGGCTTGTGGGCACGTAGTCTGAGGACGGAAGTCTGAAAACTCAAGCTAGGCCTAGGTTTCTGGGTGAGCATATGGCAGGCAAAATCTACAGACCTGAATCGAGATCTCGTGCATCTGAAGTCAGGGAGAGGATCAGACGATGGCTCAGGTTGGACATTCTGTCCCTGATGGCCCCTTCTTGAAGGGGGGGTGGATCAGGAGGCCATGGGGTTTTTCCCATGATGGGAGTTGTGAGAAGCTCCCAACTGCAAAGATTCTTCTATAGGGCAATTGAGACCTGATGGTTGGCTCCAGGACAACGTTTCCGAGCAGGGTTCAAAGGATGGATGGCTGGGTAGGCCACTTCGCATTCCAATTGACTCCAAGCAACAGACAGGTTAGATCTGCTGGATCTGGGGGAGAAACCGAGGAGGCTGAGTTGAAATGAACTCTCCCGTAGATGTGTCCTAATACGATTTTGTGTCTATGGAGACCTTGGAATGAAGCGGTGGCACTGGGGCCCTGAAGGGTTCTCCTAAAAAGAGGCTTTCACACATCTCAATCGTGCAAGTTTCCCATGTGTAGATGAGATTTGTTCTGATGGGTGAGTCAAGAACAGCCATATGCTGTTATTGAAACCCAGGCCCCTGAGGAGAGATGCCTGGAAACCAAACCAATGGATCCGATAGGATCCTAGAGGCCTCTCCGTTCCTTTTTACATCTGGGGACATCAGTCTTCGGGTCTGAGTGCAGGTAGGTGCTCAGATGGGCCCAGATTGCACCTGTTTGTCCTGGGAATCCACAAATATTGGGATGGCCTCAGGGAATTTGGAAGTTTATCCTATTAGTAGGGTTGTGGCCATTGGATGGACACATATAATTTCCTTGGAGAGGGCAAGCACAGTCGTCAGGTTTGGCTCCAGTGGCCTGAGCCTGTAGGGTGTGTAGGCCAGGGCTGTTTGTACAGTTGTCTGAAAACAAAAACTCGGCTTATGTTTCGGGTCATAGGTATGGCAGGACTGATCTACAGACCATGAGGAGTACTCTTCGGGATATGAAAAAAGGGCGAGTGTGAGGCTCTTGCTCAAGTTTTTGTCTCTGGATATCGTATCACTCATGGTCGTGAAATTTCCGGGTGACTTCATGGGAAATGGACGAGTCTTACTCTCTGGGGGTTTGGCCCCGTCCAAAGAGTTTGGGGTCATTCTGTGGGATGGAAGAAATCCATTGCTCTGTTGTTGTTGATTTGTTTTGTTTTGTTTTTCAACCTCAGGTTTCCCACAAAATGAGGGATTCCAGAGTAGAGCCCTGGGGAGGGGCGACTGGACAACCAGAAATCTGGTTAAAAATTGGGGCCTAGGGACTTGTCAAGCCCATTATGACATCTAATGGTCCAGCCACCGAGTGGACTAACTAGAGGACAGGCCTCAGGCTGCGGGTCACAATGCGTCTTTACGCCCTCGTCGCACTCAAGAATGGGCGGGGCCTCAGGGTGAATGCTGGTTTCTCCTCCACTGAACGTTGGACAACATGCCAACCAGAAGGTTTCTTGCCATGGGTTAGGGAGAGTTCTGATTTCTGCATCACAGTCACCCCTGAGCAGTGATTGGAGATAAGGTCTAGGTTCTGAAGCCTGAAAACTGAGATAGGGAAGAGATGATGACCTTAGGCCATGGCAGGTCTGATGTGCTCAGTGGGCGGTCAAGTGTCTGGGTGTTGGTCACGAGGTCCGGGCTCAGGATGTCAGACAGTGCATTAGTGCCCAGGTTAGACTATATATTTTGGGTGCCTTTGAGTGCCTTGTAGGTTCTTATCTGAAGAACTCTTCAGGAAATGAAGAATGAGCGAGTCTGAGGTACGTGCTCAGGCTTTTGTCTCTGGATTTTGTATCAGAGATGGCTGTGGAATGTTGGAGAGGCCTCAAGGGCCATGGACGAATCTTGCTCTCCATGGATTTGGCCCGATCCCAATTGTTTTTCGTCAATCTGTGGGATGGGAGGACTCCTTTCAGGGTTGTTACCTCAGGTGTCCCACCAAAAAAGGAATTTCAAAGCAGAGTCCTGGGAAAGAGTGAAGGGACAACCCAAACTAAGGTTAAAAATTGGGGCCTATCGGCATCGCAAGCCCAATATGCTGTCTCTTCATCCAGCCACTGAGAGGTCTTACCTGAGGACTGGGCTAAGGCTGAGGGTCACAATGTTTGTTTGCCACCTATGTGGCCCGCGAGCAATGGTGGTGTCTCATTGGACACACAGGTATCCACTACACTGAACATTATACAACAAGCCTAACACAAGGTTTCTTGCCATCGGGAAGGAGTTCTGATTTCTGCATCATTTTCAAACATGGGCAGTGATTGGAGATATGGTCTAGATTCTAAATCCTGAAAACCGAGGCTGGGAAGAGATAATGACCTAAGTCAATGGCTGGTCCCTTGTGCTCAGTGAGCGGCCAGCTGTTTGGATGAGCCTGGAGGTCCAGGCTCAGCCTCTGTCAGAAAGGGCATTATTGCCCAGGTCAGCCTATATATTTTGGGTCCAACCAAGTGGCGTGCAAGTTGATCTTCATTTAGGGTTTCTGTGTAGCCCCAGAATGCAATGTTTTTCTTCTGGAGGGCAGGGAGAGTGCTGCATTATAATTCTGGAGGGCTTGTGGGCCAGTAGTCTGAGGATGGAAGTCTGAAGACACAAACTAGGCTTAGGTTTCTGTTGAGGACATCGCAGGCACAATCTACAGACCTGAACCGAGATCTCGTGCATCTGAAGTCAGGGTGAGGATCAGACAATCACTCAGTTTAGACCTTATGTCCCTGAGGGCCCCTTCATGAAGGGGGGGGATCACGAGGCCATGGGTGTTTTCTCACGATGGGAGTTGTGAGAAGATCCCAACTGTAAAGATTCTTCTGCAGGACAATTTAGACCTGTTGGTTGGCTCCAGTCCAACGATTCCGGGCAGGGTTCTAAGGATGGATGGCGGGGTAGGCCACCTCGCATTCCAATTGTCTCCTAGCAACAAGACAAGTTAGATCTGCTGGTTCTCGCCGAGCAACCGAATACGCTGAGTTGAAATGGACTCTCCTGTGGATGGGTCCTAATGTGTTTTTGTGTCTATGGATACCTTGGAATGACGCGGTGGCACTGGGGCCATGAAGGGTTCTACTAAACAGAGGCTTTGACATCGCTCCCACGTGCAAGTTTCCCATGTGTAGATGAGATTTGTTCTGATGGGTCAGTCAAGAAACAGTCATATGCTGTTACTGAAATCCAGGCCTCTGAGGAGAGATGCCTTGAAACCAAAGCAATGGATTCGATTAGGGCCTAGGGGCCGGTTCGTTCCTTTTTACCACTGGGGATATCCGTCTACAAGTTTGAGTGCAGGTAGGTTCTCAGATGGGCTCAGATTGCTCCTGTTTGTCCTGGGTAGCCACCACTATTGGGATGGCCTCAGGGACTTTGGAGGTTTATCTTATTAGTAGCGTTTTGGCCATTGGAATGGGCACACAGAATTCCCTTGGAGAGGGCAAGTAGAGTCCTCAGCTTGGCTCCAGGGGCCTAAGCCTGTAGGGTGTGTAGGCCAGGGCTGTTTGGACAGTTGTCTGAATACAGAAACTCGGCTTATGTTTCGGGTCATAGGTATGGCAGGACTGAACTACAGACCATGAGGAGAACCCTTCGGGATATGAAAAAAGGGAGAGTGTGAAGCTCTGCTCAAGTTTTTGTCTCTGGATATCGTGTCACTCATGGTCGTGAAATTTCCGGGTGACTTCATGGGAAATGGACGAGTCTTACTCCCTGGGGTGTTGGCCCAGTCCAAAGAGTTTGGGGTCATTCTGTGGGATGGAATAAGTCCGTTTTTTTGTTGTTGTTCTTTTGTTTTGTTTTGTTTTTCAAACTCAGGGGTCCCACCAAATGAGGGATTCCAGAGTAGAGCCCTTGGGAGGGGCGATTGGACAACCAGAAATCTGGTTAAAATTGGGGCCTAGGAACAGCTAGACTTGGGTTTCATGGCGAGGGCACGGAATGTACCCCCTGAAGATCTGAAGCAATATCTCATGCATCTGAAGTCAGAGCGAGGATCAGACGTTGGCTCAGCTTGGATTTTCTGTTCTTGACGGCCCCTTCATAAAGGGAGCCGAATCTCGAGGCCGTGGAGGTTTTCCCACGTTGGGAGTGTTGGGATGCCCCCTCCTAGGATTCCTTCTGCGGGACAATTGAGACCTGTTGGACAGCTCCAGGACATCCCATATGGATGATTCCAGACCAAAGTTCGAGGATGGATGCCTGGGAAGCCCGCCTCGCATTCCAATTGTCTCCTAGCGACAAGACAGTTTAGATCTGATGGCTCTGCGGGAGCAACCGGGGTGGCTGAGTTGAAATGGACTTTCCTGAGGATTGGTCTAATGTGTGTTTGTGTCCATGAGGGCCTTGGAAAGGGGTGGTGGCACTGGGACCCTGAAGTATTCTCCTAAGCTTTTGACATAGCTCCCATGCACAAGTTTCCTTGTGGAGACGAGGTTTGTTCTGATGGGTGCCTCAGGAAAACCCCAATGCTGGTATTGGAACCCAGGGTTTTGAGGAAACATGCCTGTAAACCAAAGCAATGGATCCGATTTTGGCCTAGGGTCCTGTCTGGTTCAATATTCTTCTCTGGGGACATCCATCTAGGGTATGAGTGGAGTTAGATGCTCAGCTTGTGTCAGACTGCCCTTTTTTGTCCCGGGTGACCTATACTATTGTGATGGCCTCAGGAACTTTGGAGTGTTCTCCTAATTTGTACGATTTTGGACAATGGAATGGGCAGAATTCCCATGGATTGGGTAGGCACAGTCCTAATATGTGGCTCCAGTGTCCCCAGCCTGGATGGTGTGTGGCCCAGGACTTTGAGAACAGAAGTCTGAAAACACAAACTCAGCTTATGTTTGGGGACGTAGGTATGGCAGGCCCGATCTACAAACCATGAGAAGACATCTTCAGTATATGAAGATAGTGCGAGTCTGAGGCGCTTGCTTAGGCTTTTGTCTCTGGATTTTGTATCAGCGATGGCCGTGGAATGTCGAGGAGGCCTCATGGGCCATGGATGAATCTTGCTCTCTGTGGATTTGGCCTGATCCCAATTGTTTATCGTCAATCTGTTGGATTGAGGACTCCTTTCAGGGTTGTTACATCAGGTGTCCCACCAAAAGAGGAATTCCAAGCAGAGCCCTTGGGAAGAGTGAAGGGACAACACGAACTATGGTTAAAAATTGGGGCCGAGGGGCATGGCAAGCCCAATATGCTGTCTCTTCATCCAGCCACTGAGAGGCCTTACCTGAGGACTGGGCTAAGGCTGAGGGTCACAATGTGTGTTTGCTACCTATCTGGCCCTCTAGCAATGGCGGGGCCTCAAGGGACACACTGGTTTCCACTACACTGAACGTTGGACAACAAGCCAACCACAAGTTTTCCTGCCATTGGGACGGAGTTCTGATTTCTGCATCATTTTCAAACCTGGGCAGTGATTGGAGATAAGGTCTAGGTTCTGAAGCCTGAAAACTGAGGTTGGGAAGGGATAACGACCTAAGGCCATGGGGGGTCTGATGTTCTCAGTTTGTAGCATGCTGTCTGGGTGGGCCTAGGCGGTCCAGGCCCAGGCTGTGTCAGAAAGGGCATTATTGCCCAGGTCATCCTGTATATTTTGGGTATAGCCAAGTGTCGTGCAGGTTGATCTTCATTTGGGGTTTCTAGGTAGCCCCAGAGGGCAATGTATTTCTTCTGCAGGGCAGGTAGAGTGCTGCATTGTAGTTCTGGATTGCCAAACTGGAGGGTTGTGAGCCAGTAGTCTGTGGACAGAAGCCTGAGGACACAAGCTAGGCTTAGGTTTCTGGGTAAGGACATGGCAGGCACAAACTGCAGACCTGAACCGAGATCTCGTGCTTCTGAAGTCAGGTTGAGGATCAGACGATCACTCAGTTTGGACCTTATGTCCCTGATGGCCCCTTTATGAAGGGGGGGGGATCACGAGGCCATGGGGGTTCTCTCACGATGGGAAATGTGAGAAGCTCCCAACTGCAAAGAATCCTCTGCAGGACAAATGAGACCTGTAGGTTGGCTCCAGGCCAACGATTCTGAGCAAGGTTTTAAGGATGGATGGCTTGGTAGCCCACCTCGCATTCCAATTGTCTCTTAGCAACAAGACAAGTTAGATCTGCTGGATCTCGTAGAGCAACTGAATACGCTCATTCGAAATGGACTCTCCTTTGGTTGGGTCCTAATGTGTTTTTGTGTCTATGGAGGCCTTGGAATGAAGCGGTGGCAATGGGGCCCTGAAGGGTTCTCCTAAAGAGAGGATTTCGCACAATTCCCACGTGCAAGTTTCCCATGTGTAGATGATATTTGTACTGATATGTGAGTCAAGAAACAGCCATATAATGGTATTGAAATCCAGGCCTCTGAGGAGAGATGCCTGGAAACCAAAGCAATGTGTCCGATTAGTGCGTAGGGGCCTGTTCGTTCCTTTTGACCTCTAGGAACATCAGTCTTTGGGTCTTAGTGCAGGTAGGTTCTGGATGGGCTCAGATTACTCTTGTTTGTCCTGGGAAGCCACCACTATTGGTATGGCCTCAGGGACTTTGTAGATTTATCCTATTATTAGGGTTGTGGCCATTGGAATGGGCACACAGAATTCCCTTGGAGAGGGCAAGTACAGTCCTCAGGTTGGCTCCAGGGGCCTGAACCTGTAGGGTGTTTAGGCCATGGCTGTATGGACTGTTGTCTGAAAACAGAAACTCGGCTTATGTTTCGGGTCATAGGTATGGCAGGACTGATCTACAGACCTTGAGGAGAATTCTTCAGGATATGAAAAAAGGGCGAGTGTGAGGCTCTTGCTCAAGTTTTTGTCTCTGGATATCGTGTCACTCATGGTCGTGAAATTTAAGGGAGACTTCATGGGAAATGGATGAGTCCTATTCTCTTGGGTTTGGATTGTCCAAAGAGTTTGAGGTCATTCTGTGGGATGGAAGAAGTCCGTTTTTGTTGTTGTTGTTGTTGTTTTGTTTTGTTTTGTTTTTTAACCTTAGGTGTCCCACCAAATGAGGAATTCCAGAGTAAAGCCCTGGGGAGGGGCGACTGGACAACCAGAAATCTGGTTAAAAATGGGGCCTAGGGACATGTCAAGCCCATTATGACATCTAATGGTCCAGGCACTGAGAGGACTTACTAGAGGACAGAACTCACGCTGAGGTTCACAATGCGTGTTTATGCCCTCGTCGCACTCAAGAATGGGCGGGGCCTCAGGGTGAATGCTGGTTTCTCCTACACTGATCGTTGGACAACTTTCCAACCACAAGGCTTCTTGCCTTGGGTAAGGAGAAGTTCTGATTTGTGCATCACATTCAACCCTTTTGTCAGGGCTTGGTGTTACTGTCTAAGTTCTGAAGCCTGAAAAGTTAGGTTGTGAAGAGATAACGAGCTAAGACCATGGCGGGTGTGATGTTCTCAGTGTGCGGTCAGCTGTCTCGGTTTTGTTCAGGAGGTCCGGGCTCATTCCTATCAGACAGTGTATTAGTGGCCAGGTTAGACTATCTAATTTGGGTACATTCGAGTGCCATGCATGTCTATCCTCATTTGGGTTATGTGAGAAACTCCATAGGTCAAAATTTTTGTTCTGGAAGGCAGGCAGAATGCTTAATTTTGTGTCACGAATTTCCAAATGTGAGGGCTTGGGGGCCAGGAGTGTGAGGACGGATGTCTGAGAACACAAGCTAGTCATAGGTTTCAGGGCGAGGGCAAGGAAAGCACACTCTGCAGAGTTGCATCGAGATCTCGTGCATCTGAATTCAGGGTGAAGATCAGACGTTGTCTTAGGTTGGAGTTCCTGTCCATGATTTCCCCTTCATAAATGGGGGGGGCATCACAAAGCCATCTAGATTTTCCCAGGTTGGGAGTTGTGAGATGCTCCAAAACTCAAGGATTCCTTCTGCTGGACATTTGAGACCTGTTGGATGGCTCCAGGACATCTCATACGGAAAGGCACCAGAGCAGAGCTCTAAGGATGGATGGTTGGGCAGCCCGCCTCGCATTCCAATTGTCTCCTAGTCAAGACAGGTTCAGTGTGCTCGCTCTGGGGGAGCAACCAAGGGAGCTAGTTGAAATGGAATTTCCTGTGGATGGGTTCTAATGTGGATTTCTGTCCATGGAGACCTTGTAATGGGGCAGTGGCACACAGGCCCTGAAGGATTCTCCTAACTGGAGATTTTGAGACATCTTCAAAGGATAATTTTCCCATTTGGAGAAGAGATTTGTTCTGATTGCTGCCTCATGAAATACCCATATGCTAATATTGGAAAGCAGGCCTCTGAGGAGAGATACCTTTAACCGAAAGCAATGAATCTGATTCAGGCCTAGAAGCCTGTCTGATTCAATCTTCTTCTCTGGGGACATCCATCTACGCTGAGTAGTGGTAGATGCTCAGCTGGTTTCAGATGACCCTTGTTTGTCCTGGGCGGCCTACAATATTGGGATGTACTTGGGGACTCTGGAGGTTTTTCCTAATTTGTACGAATGTAGACAATGGAATGAGCAGAATACCCGTGGTATGGACAGGCACAGTCCTAATGTGTGGCTCCAGGGTCCCCAGCCTGGATGGTGTGTGGCCCAGGACTTTGAGGACAGAAGTCTGAAAACACAAACTCAGCTTATTTTTGGGGACGTAGGTATGGCAGGCCCGATCTACAAACCATGAGAGGACATCTTAAGGATATGAAGATAGTGCGAGTCTGAGGTGCTTTCATAGGCTTTTGTCTCTGGATTTTGTATCAGCGATGGCCGTGGAATGTCGAGGAGGCCTCATGGGCCATGGATGAATCTTGCTCTCTGTGGATTTGGCCCGATCCCAATTGTTTTTCGTCAATCTGTTGGATGGAGGACTCCTTTCAGGGTTGTTACATCAGGTGTCCCACCAAAAGAGGAATTCCAAAGCAGAGCCCTGGGGAAGAGTGAAGGGACAACATGAACTATGGTTAAAAATTGGGGCCTAGGGGCATGGCAAGCCCAATATGCTGTCTCTTCATCCAGCCACTGAGAGGCCTTACCTGAGTACTGGGCTAAGGCTGCGGGTCACAATGTGTGTTTGCTACCTATCTGGACCGCGAGCAATGGCGGGGCCTCAAGGGACACACTGGCTTCCACTACGCTTAACGTTGGACAACAAGCCAACCACAGTTTTCCTGCCATTGGGAAGGAATTCTGATTTCTGCATCATTTTCAAACCTGGGCAGTGATTGGGGATAAGGTCTAGGTTCTGAAGCCTGAAAACTGAGGTTGGGAAGGGATAACGACCTATGGCCATGTGGGGTCTGACGTTCTCAGTTTTTAGCCAGCTGTCTGGGTGGGCCTAGGAGGTCCAGGCTCAGGCTGTGTCAGAAAGGGCATTATTGCCCAGGTCATCCTATATATTTTGCGTATAGCCAAGTGTCGTGCAGGTTGATCTTCATTTGGGGTTTCTAGGTAGCCCCAGAGGGCAATGTATTTCTTCTCAGGGCAGGTAGAGTGCTGCATTGTACTTCTGGATTGCCAAACTGGAGGACTTCTGAGCCAGTAGTCTGTGGACAGAGTCTGAGGACACAAGCTAGGCTTAGGTTTCTGGGTGAGGACATGGCAGGCACAATCTACATACCTGAACCGAGATCCCGTGCATCTGAAGTCAGGGTGAGGATCAGACGATCGCTCAGGTTGGACATTCTGTCCCTGATGGCCCCTTTATGGAGGGGGGGGGATCATGTGGCCATGGGGGTTCTCTCACGATGGGAGTTCTGAGAAGATCCCAACTGCAAAGATTCTTCTGCAGGACAATTGAGACCTGTTGGTTGGCTCCAGGCGAACGATTCCGAGCAGGGTTTTAAGGATGGATGGCGGGGTAGGCCACCTCACATTCCAATTGTCTCCTAGCAACAAGACAAGTTAGATCTGCTGGATCTCGCGGAGCAACCGAATACGCTGAATTGAAATGGACTCTCCTGTGGATGGGTCCTAATGTGTTTTTGTGTCTATGGAGACCTTGTAATGGGGCAGTGGCACACAGGCCCTGAAGGATTCTCCTAACTTGAGGTTTTGAGACATCTTTAAAGGATAATTTTCCCATTTGGAGAAGAGATTTGTTTTGATTGCTGCCTCATGAAATCCCCATATGCTAATATTGGAAACCAGGCCTCTGAGGAGAGATACCTGTAACCGAAAGCAATGAATCTGATTCAGGCCTAGGGGCCTGTCTGATTCAATCTTCTTCTCTGGGGACATCCATCTACGCTGAGTAGAGGTAGATGCTCAGCTGGTTTCAGATGACCCTTGTTTGTCCTGGGCGGCCTACATTATTAGAATGTCCTTGGGGACTCTGGAGGTTTTTCCTAATTTGTACGATTGTGGACAATGGATTGGGCAGAATTCCCGTGGTATGGACAGGCACAGTCCTGATGTGTGGCTCCAGGGGCCCCAGCCTGAAGGGTCTGTGGGCCAGGAATGTGGGGACAGAAGTCTGAAAACACAAACTCCAGCTGAGCAACCATAGGTTTGGGAAGTAGGTATGGCAGGCCCGATCTACAGACCGTGAGGAGAACTCTTCGGGATACGACAAAAGAGCGAGTGTGAGGCGCTTGCTCAGACTTTTGTCTCTGGATTTGTTGTCAACGATGGCTGTGGAATCTCGGGGAGGCCTCATGGGCCATGGACGAGACTTCCTCTCTGTGAATTTGGTCCAATCCCAATTGTTTGGGGTCAATCTGAAGGATGGGAGGAGTCCTTTTAGTTTTGTTACCTCAGGTGTCCCACCAAAAGAGGGATTCCAAAGCAGAGCTCTGGGGAGGGATGAATGGACAACCCGAACAATCCAATTGGGGTGAGGTCGAGAACCGAGCAGGTTGATCCTCATTTGGGGTTTATGGAGATCCCCATAGAGCAACGTTTTTCTTCTGGAGGGCCAGCATAGGGCTGCATTTTGGTTCAAGAATTCCAAGTCTTGAGGACATGTTTGCCAGGAGTGTGAGGAAGGAAGTCTGAAAACACAAGGAAGCACGAGCTTTGGGCCCACTGTGCAGAGGCTGAATCAAGATCTCCTGCATCTGAATATCAGATGTTGCCTCAAGCTGGAGTTTGTGTCCGAGACGGCCACTTCCTGAAGGGGGTGGGGGCGTCATGAGGCCAGGGAGGTTTCCCTACGCTGGGAGTTGTGAGCTGCTCCAAACTTCAAAGTTTCCTTCTTCAGGACAGTCGAGTACTATTGGATGGTTCCAGGATGCCCCATACAGAAAGACTCGAGAGCAGGGGCCTAAGCATGGATGCCGAGAAACGCCAAATCCCCTTCCCATTGCCTGGTCGAGACAAGGCACGCTCAATCTGCGGGCTCTTGGGTGAGCTACCCAGAAGGCTGAGTTTAAATGGACTTTCCTGAGGATGAGTCATAATGTGGGTTGGTGGCCATGGAGACCTTGGAATGTGGCAGTAGCTAAGGGACTCTGCAGGATTCTCCAACCCGAAGGGTTTGACAGAACTCCAACAAGGAAGCTTTCCATGTGGAGATGAGAGGTGTTCTGTCTGGTGCCTCAGGATAGCCCCATATGCTGGTCTTCGAACCCAGACCTCTGAGGAGTGATACCTGGACACCAAAGCAAGAGTTCATAATAGGGCCTAGGGGCCTGCCTGGTTCACTCTTCTGTCTCTGCGAATATCAGTCTGTGTGTCTGCATGGAGGTAGTGGTTGCTCAGCTGGTGTCATAATGCCCCTGTTTGTCCAGTGAGGCTTGAGTTAGTGGGATGTCCTTGGGGACCTTGAGGTTTCTACTATTTTGTAGAGTTGTGGCCAATGGAACGGGCAGTTTCTTAGGAGAGAGCAGGCACAGTTCTGTGGTGTGGCTCCAGAGACCCCAGCCTGGAGGCGGTGTGGGCCACGGCTGTGCAGACAGACATCCAAAAACCCAAACTCAGCTCAGGTTTGGGGCCGAGGTTATGGCAGGCCTGATCTACAGTCCGTGAGGGGAGCTCCTCTGGATATGAAAGAAGGGTGAGTGGGAGGCAGTCGCTTAGTATTTTGTCTCTGGATATTTTGTCCACAATGGCCATTTAATGTAGGAGTTGCCTCATGGGTCGTAGAAGTCTCCCTCTCTGGTAGTTTGTCCAGCCCCCAAGAGTTTGGAGTCATTCTGTGGGAAGGCAAGAGTCCTCTTTTCTGCTTCATGTGTCCCCCCATTAGAGGGAGTCTGGAGCAAGAAGTGGGTACTGACAACTGGAATACTCGCTCTCTGGTTAAGCCTGGGGGCCTATGGATATGACAAGCCCCATATGCAGGATGTTGGTCCAGCCACTGAGAGGCGTTACTTTAATACAGGACTCACGATACTGGTCACAATGCATGTTTGTGCCCTAGGCGGCCCTCAAGCACTGGCGTGGCCTGTCCGACAATGCAGGTTTTCCCACATTGAACGTTGGACAACATGCCAACCACAAGATTTCTGGCCATGGGGAAGGAGGAATTCTAATTTCTGCATCACGTTCATCCCTGGGCAGTGATTGGAGATAAGGTCTAGGTTCTGAAGCCTGAAAACCGAGGTTGGGAAGAGATGATGAACTACAGCCATAGCGGGTCCCTTGTGTCCAGGTTGGAGCCAGCTGTCTAGGTGTCGTTTGGGATGTCTTGTCTCAGGCTGTGCCAGACAGGGCAATAGTATTCAGGGTAGGCTGTATAATTGCTTTATAGTCGAGTGGCATGCATTAGATAATCATTTGGGGTTTCTTATTAGCAGCATAGGGCAAAGTTTTTCTTCTGGAGGGCATGCAGAGTGCTGCATTGTGGATTCGGAATTCCCAAACTGGAGGGCTTGTGGGCCAGGAGAGTGAGGACGGAAGTCTGAGAACACAAGCTAGGCTTAGGTTTCGGGGAATGGAAATGGCCGGCACACTCTGCAGAGCTGAATTGAGAACTCATGAGTCTGAAGTCAGGTCGAGGATCAGACTTTGGCTCTGGTTGGAGTTTATGTCCATGTTGGCCCCTTCATGAAGGGGGGGGGCATTATGAGGCAATGGGGTTTTTCCACTATTAGAGTTGTGAGATGCTCCAAACCGCAAGGATTCCTTCTGTGGGAAAATTCAGATTTGTTGGATGGCTCCAGGACGTCTCATAAGGTATTTTTCCCGAACAGGGTTCTAAGTATGGATGCCTGGGCAGACAGCCTCAATTCCAATTGTCTCCTAGCAACAAGAAACATTTGATCTGCTTGCTTGGGGTAGCATCAGTGGAGGCTGAGTTGGAATGGACTTTCCTGAGGATGGTCTTAAATGAGTTGAAATGGACTTTCCTGAGGATGGTCTTAATGTTGGTTTGAGTCCATTGAGACCTTGCAATGGGGCAGTGGCACCAGGGCCCTGAAGGATTCTCCTAACCAGAGGTTATAACAAAGCTCCAATGAGCAAGTTTTCCATGGGGAGACGAGATTTGTTCTTATTGGTGCCTCAGGAAACCACCATTTGCTGGTATTGGAAATGAGGCCTCTGAGGAGAGATGCCTGGAAACCAAAGCAATGGATCTGATTAGGGCCTAGGGGCCTGTCCGGTTCAATATTCTTCTCTGGGGACATCTTTTGTCTGAGTGGAGGTAGTTGCTCAGCTGGTTTGAGATCACACCTGTTTGTCCTGGGCGGCCTACACTATTGGGATGGCCTCGGTAACTTTGGAGGTTTTTCCTAATTTGCAAGGTTGTGGCCAATGGAATGGGAAGAATTCTCTTGAAAGGGAAGCACAGTCCTGAGGTGTGGCTCCAGGGACCCAAGTGTGGAGCGTGTGTGGTCCAGGGCTATTTGGACAAAAGTCTGAAAACACAAACGCCACTTAGGTTTGGGGACATAGGTATGGCACGCCCAATCTACAGACCGTGATAACACTTCGGGATATGAAAAAGGGTGAGTTTGAGGTGCTTGCTCAGGTTTTGTCTCTGGATTTGTGTCAACAATGTGGGTCGAATGCTGGCGTGGCCTCATGGGTTGTGGACGGCTTTCCTTCTCTGAGGATTTGATCCAATCCCAAGAGTTTAGGTACATTCTGTGGGATGGGAGGAGTCCTTTCTGTTTTTTATTTTATTTTATGTACCTCATGTGTGTCAATAAAAGAGGGATTCCAGAGCAGAGTCCTTGGGAGGGACAACTGGATAACCCCAGCTCTGTTTAAGTTTGGGGGCCTAGGGGCATGGCAAGTCCAATATGTGGGCTCTTGATTCAGACACTGAGATGTCTTCCTTGAGGACAGGGCTCATGCTGAGGGTCACAATGCCTATTTGTGCCCAACAAGGCCCTCAAGCATGGGAAGGGCCTCATGGGCCACGCTGGATTCTCCTACACTGAACGTTGGTGAATATGCCAACCACAAGGTTTCCGGCCATGGCGAAGGAAGAGTTGTGATTTCTGCATCACGTTCACCCCTGGACAGTGATTGGAGTTTAGGTATAGGTTCTGAAACCCGAAAACCGAGGTTGGGAAGAGATGAAGACCCAAGGACCTGATGGGTACAATGAACTCAGTGTGTGGCTAGCTGTTGAGCGTAGGTCTGGAGGTGTGGGCTCATGCTGTGTCAGACAGGGCATTAGACAGGGTAGACTGTATATTTGGGGTGCAGTCGAGTGGCATTCAGTTGATCCTCATTCGGGTTTCTAGGTAGCTCCATAAGGCAACGTTTTTCTTCTGGAGGGCAGGCAGAGTGCTGCATTGTGGCCCCAGTATTGCCAAACTGTAGGGCTTTTGGGCCAGGGGTGTGAGGACGGTAGTCTGAGAACACAAGCTTGGCTTAGTTTTTGGGGTGAGGGCACAGAAGGCACACTCTGCAGAGCTGAATCAAGATCTCATGCACCTGAAGCCAGGGCGAATATCAGACGTTTGCTCAGGTTGGAGTTTCTGTCCATGATGGCCCCTTTATAAAGTGGAGCTTCTCAAGAGGCCATGAAGATTTTCCCACAATGGGAGTTGTGAGACGCACCAGACTGCAAAGATTCCTGCTGTGGGACACTTGAGACCTGTTGGATGGCTCTAGGATGTCCCATATGGAACGACTCCAGAGTAGGGTTCTAAGGATGGATGCCTGGGCAGCCCGCCTCCCATTCTAGTTGTCTCCTAGCAACAAGGCAGGTTTGATCTGCAGGCCCTGCGGGAGAAACCAAGGGGGATGAGTTGACATGGACTCTACCGAGGATAGATCATAATGTGGGTTTAAGTCCATGGAGACCTTGGAATGGGGCGCTTGATCAGGGGTCCTGAAAGATTCTCCTAAACAGAGGTTTTTATAGAGCTCCAAAGAGTACATTTCCTATGTGGAGACGAGATTTTTCTATGAGTGCCTCAGTAATCCCCCATATGCTGGTATTGGTAACCAGGCCTCTGAGGAGAGATGCCTGGAAACAAAAGCAATGGATCTGATTAGGGCCTAAGTGCCTGTCCAGTTCAATCTTATTCTATGGGGATATCTGTCTCTGGGTCTGAGTGGAGGTAGTTTCCTAACTTTTGAAAGATCATCCCTGTTTGTCCTGGGCAGCCAACGCTTTTGGGATGGCCTCCGGGAGTTTGGAGGTTTCTCCTAATCTATAGGGTTGTGGCCAATGGAAATGGCAGAATTCCCCTGGAGAGGGAAGCCACAGTCCTCAGGTGTGGCTCCAGGGGCCCCAGCTTGGATGGTGTGTGGGCCAGGACTGTGGGGACAGAAGTCTGAAAACACAAACTCAGCTTAGGTTTGGGGATGTATGTATGAAGGCTCGATCTACAGACCGTGAGAATTTTCCGGGCTATGTACAAAGGGCGAGTATGTGGCGTTTGCTCAGGCTTTTGGCTCTGGATTTTGTGCCTACGGTGTCCGTGGAATGTCGGGGTGTCCTCAAGGGCCATGGACAAGTCTTTCTCTGGTGATTTGGCCTGATCCCAAGTGGTTGGGATCATTCTGTGGATGGGAAGAGTCCTTTCTGTATTTTTTTTTTACCTCAGGTGTCCCCCCGAAGAGGGATTCCAGAGCAGTGCCCTGAGTAGGGGTGACTAGACATCTCTAACTCTGGTTGAGATTGGGGGACTAGGGGCTTGGCAAGCCCCATATGTGGGCTGTTGTTCCAGTCACTAAGAGGCTTTACATGAGGATAGGGCTCACGCTGAGGTCACAATGTGTGTTTGTGCAAATTGTAGCCCTCAGGGATAGGTGGGGCCACATAGTCCATGCTGCTTTCTCCTACAATGAACGTTGGACCACATGCCAACCACAAGGTTTCTTGCCATGGCGAAGGAGAAGTTCTGATTCCTGTATCTCGTTCACTCCTGAGCAGTGAGTGGAGATAAGGTCTAGGTTCTGAAGGTGAAAACTGAGGTTGGGTAGAGATGATTGCCGAAAGCCATTGTGGGTTTGATATGCTCAGTGGACGGCCAGCTGTCTGGGTGTTGGACTTGAGGTCTGCCTTCAGGCTGTGTCAGACAGGGCTTTAGTGAACAGGCTAGATTGTATAATTGGGGTATGGTCGAGTGGCATGCAGGTTGTTACTCATTTGGCGTTTCTGGTTAGCCCTATAGGGCAACATTTTTCTTCTGGAGGGCAGGCTGAGTGCTGCATTGTGTCTCCAGAATTGACAAACTGGAGGGGTGTGGCCAGGATTGTGAAGATGGAAGTCTGAGAACACAAGTTAGGCTTAGGTGTCGGGGCGAGGGCACAGCAGGCACACTCTCAAGTGCTGAATCGAGATCTCGTGTTTCTGAATTCAGGGCGCGGATCAGACTTTGGGTTAGGATGGAGTTTCTGTCCATAATGGCCCATTTATGAAGGTGTGGGGCATCATGAGGAAATGGAGGTTTTCTCACAGTGGGATTGTGTGATGCTTCAAACCGCAAGGATTCATTCTGCGAGTCAGTCAAGACAGGTTTGTTGGATTCAAGACGTCCCATAAAGAAATTCTCCATAGCAGGGTTCTAAGGATGGATGCCTGGGCAGCCCACCTCGCATTCCAACTGTCTCCTAGTGACAAGGCAGGTTTGATCTGCTGGCTCTGGGTGAGCAGCCGAGGGGGCTGATTTGAAATGGACTCTCCTGAGGATGGATCATAATGTAAGTTTGTGTCCTTGGAGACCTTGGAATTGGGCCATGGTGCCAGCGCCCTGAAGGATCCTCCTAACCTGAGGTATTGACACAGCTCCACAGAGCAAGTTTCTCATGTGGAGATGAGATCTGTTCTGATTATTTCCTTAGGAAACCCCCATATTTTGATATTGGAAACCAGGCCTCTGAGGAGAGATACATAGAAACCAAAGCAATGGATCAGAATTTGGCTCAGGTTGGAGTTTCTGTCCATGATGGCCCCTTTATAAAGGGCAGCATCTCATGAGGCCATGTAGGTTTTCCCACGATAGGAGTTGTGAGATGCTCCAATCTGCAAGGATTCCTTCTGCAGGACAGTCAAGACCTGTTGGAAGGCTCCCAGGACATCCCATATGGAACGGCGCCAGAGCAGGATTCCAAAGATGGATGCCTAGAGAGTCTGCTTTGCATTCAAGTTGTCTCCTAGCAACAAGGCAGGTTTGATATTCTGGCTCTGGGGGAGTAATCAACGGGGCTGAGTTGAAATGTACTCTCCTGCCGATTGGTCATAATGCGGGTTTGTGTCCATGGAGACCTTGGAATAGGGCGGTGGATCCGGTTACCTGAAGGTTTCTCCTAACTGGCGGTTTTTACAGAGCTCCAAAGGATAAGTTTCCCATGTGGAGACAAGATTTGTTCTGATTGGTATCTCTGGAATCCCCCATATGCTGGTATTGGAAAACAGGCCTCTGAGGAGAGATGCTTAGAAACAAAAGCAATGGAACAAATTACGTTCTAGGGGCCTGTCCAGTTTAATACCTTTCTCTTGGGATATCTGTCTACGGGTGAGTTGAGGTCGTTGCTCAGCTTGTGACAGATCACCCTTCTTTGTACTGGGCGGCCTACACTATTGGAGTGGCCTCTGGGACTTTGGAGGTTTCTCCTAATCTGTAGGGTTGTGGCCAATGGAATGGGAAGAATTTCCTTGGAGAGGGCAGGCTCAGTCCTGAGGTGTGGCTCCAGGGGCCTCAGCCTGGAGGCTGTGTGGGACAGGGATGTCAGGATAGAAGTCTAAAAACACGGTTTGGGGAAGTAGGTATGGCAGGCCCGATCTACAGACTATGAGGAGAATTTTTTGGGCTATGACCTAAGGGTGAGGCTTATGTCTCTGGATTTTGTGTCAATAGTGGCCGTGGAATGTCGGGCTGGCCTCATGGGCCATGGAAAAGTCTTTCTATCTGGGGATGTCCTGATCCCAAGTGATTGGTGTCATTCTGTGGGTGGGAGGAATCCTTTCTGTGTTTACTTACCTCAAATGTCCCACCAAAGAGGGATTCCAGAGCAGAGCCCTGAGTAGGGGTGACTAGATGTCTCTACCTCTGGTTAAGATTGGGTGACTTGGGGCATGGCAGGCCCCATTTGCTGGCTCATGGTCCAGCCACTGAAAGGCTTTACTTCAGGACAGGGTTTAAACGGAGGGTCCCAATGTGTGTTTGTGCCCACCGCATCTCTTAAGCATGGGCAGGGCCTCAGGGACCCTACACTACCCTCAGGGGCCCTGCTCCTACTCCTGTAGGCCCTACAGGGGTCCTACACTGAACTTTGGATAAGATGCCAACCACAAGATTCTGGCGAGAGGGAAGGAGGAGTTATGATTTCTGCATCACGTTCACCCATGGGAAATGAGTAGAGATAAGGTCTAGGTTTCTGTAGCCTGAAAACCAGGTTGGAAAGAGATGGCAACCTAAGGCCATGGCGGTTCAGATGTTCACAGTGTACGGCAAGCTGTCTGGGTGTCGGTTGGGATTTCAGGCCTCAGGTTGTGTCAGACAGGGCATTAGTGCACAGGCTAGACGATATAATTGGTGTACAGTTGAGTGGCATGCAGGCTTATCCTCATTTGAGGTTTCTGGGTAGACCCAAAGGGCAACGTTTTTCTTCTAGAGGGCAGGCAGAGTGCAGCACTGATTCATCAGAAATCTCAAAATGGAGGGCGTGTTGTCCAGGAGAGTGAGGAGGGAAGTCTGAGAACACTAGCTATGCTTAGCTTTTGGGGTGAGGGCACAGCAGGTACACTCTGAAGAGCTTAATCAAGATCTCGTGAATCTGAAGTCAAGGCGAATATCAGCCGTTGGGTCAGGTTGGAGTCTCTTTCCATGACGTGCTCAGTGTGAGGCCAGCTGTCTGGGTGGGGCCAGGTGGTCCAGGCTCAGGCTGTGTCAGAAAGGGCATTAGTGCCGAGGTCAGTCTATATATTTGGGGTACAGCCGAATGGCGTGCAGGTAGATCCTCATTTGGGGTTTCTGGGTAGCCTGAGAGGGCAATGTTTTTCTTCAGATTGCCCCTGTCTGTCCTGGGATGCCACAAATATTTGGATGGCCTCAGGGACTTTGGAGGTTTATCCTATTAGTAGGGTTGTGGCCTTTGGAATGGGCACATAAAATTCCCTTGGATAGGGCAAGAACAGTCATCAGGTTTGGCTCCAGGGGCCTTAGCCTGTAGGGTGTGTAGACCAGGGCTGTTTGTACAGTTGTCTGAAAACACAAACTCGGTTTATGTTTCGGGTCATAGGTATGGCAGGACTAACTCATCTACAGACCATGAGGAGAACTCTTCGGGATATGAAAAAATGGCGAGTGTGAGGTTCTTGCTCAAGTTTTTGTGTCTGTATATCGTAACACTCATGGTCGTGAAATTTCCGGGTGACTTCATGGGAAATGGACGAGTCTTACTCTCTGGGGGTTTGGCACCGTCCAAAGAGTTTGGGGTCATTCTGTGGGATAGAAGAAGTCCGTTGTTCTGTTGTTGTTGATTTGTTTTGTTTTGTTTTTCAACCTCAGGTGTCCCACCAAATGAGGGATTCCAGAGTAGAGCCCTGGGGAGGGGCGACTGGACAACCATAAATCTGTTTAAAATTTGGGGCCTAGGGACATGTCAAGCCCATTATGACATCTAATGGTCCAGCCACTGAGAGGAAGTACTAGTGGACAGGACTCACGCTGAGAGTCACAATGCGTGTTTATGCCCTCCTCGCACTCAAGAATGGGCGGGGCCTCAGTGTGAATGCTGGTTTCTCCTACACTGAACACTGGACAACATGCCAACCACAAGGTTTCTTGCCATGTGTAAGGAAGAGTTCTGATTTTTGCATCAAAGTCACCCCTGGGCAGTGATTGGAGATAAGGTCTAGGTTCTGAAGCCTGAAAACTGAGGTAGGAAACAGATGATGACCTAAGGCCATGGCGGGTCTGATGAGCTCAGTGTACGGTCAGCTGTCTGTGTGTTAGTCACGAGGTCCGGACTCAGGTTGTCAGAGTGTGCATTAGTGCCCAGGTTAGACTATATATTTTGGGTGCATTCGAGTGCCGTGTAGGTTCTTATCTCAAGAAATCTTCAGGATATGAAGAATGAGCGAGTGTGAGGCGCATGCTCAGGCTTTTGTCTTTGGATTTTGTATCAGCGATGTCCGTGGTATGTTGGGGAGGCCTCTTGGGCCATGGACAAATCTTGCTCTCTTTGGATTTGCCCGATCCCAATTGCTTATCGTCAATCTGTGGGATGGGAGGACTCCTTTCAGGTTTGTTACCTCAGGTGTACCACTAAAAGAGGAATTCCAAGACAGAGCCCTGGGGAAGAGTGAAGGGACAACCCGAACTACGGTTAAAAATAGTGGCCTAGGGGCATGGCAAGCCCAATATGCTGTCTCTCCATCCAGCCACTGAGAGGCCTTACCTGAGGACTGGGCTCAGGCTGAGGGTTACAATGTGTGTTTCTGATCAATGTGGCCCGCAAGCATGGGAGGGCCTCATGGGCCACACTGGTTTCAACTACTCTGAACCTTGGACAACATGCCAACCACAAGGTTTCTCGCCATGGGGAAAGAGTTCTGATGTCTGCATCATTTTCAACCCCGGGCCGTGATTGGCTATAAGGTCTATGTTCTGAAGCCTGAAAACCGAGGTTGATAAGAGATGACGACCTAAGGCCATGGCGGGTCCGATGTGCTCAGTGTGCAGCCAGCTGTCTGGGTGGGGCCAGAAGGTCAAGGCTCAGGCTTTGTCAGAAAGGGCATTAGTGCCCAACAGCCTATATATTTGGGGTAGATCGAAATGGCGTGCAGGTTGATCCTCATTTGGGTTTTCTGGGTAGCCCCGGAGTGCAATGTTTTTCTTCTGGAGGGCAGGCAGAGTGCTGCATTGTAGTTCTGGACTGCCAAACTGGAGGGCTTGTGGGCCAGTAGTCTGAGAACGGAAGTCTGAGAACCCAAGCTAGGCCTAGGTTTCTGGGTGAGTATATGGCAGGCACAATCTACAGACCTGAATCGAGATCTCGTGCATCTGAAGCCAGGGCGAGGATCAGACGATCGCTCAGTTTGGACATTCTGTCCCTGATGGCCCCTTCTTGAAGGGGGAGTGGATCACGAGGCCATGGGGGTTTTCCCACGATGGTAGTTGTGAGAAGCTCCCAACTGCAAAGATTCTTCAGCAGGACTATTGAGACCTGTTGGTTGGCTCCAGGACAACAATTCCGAGCAGGGTTCTAAGGATGGATGGCTGGGTAGGCCACCTCGCATTCCAATTGTCTACATGCAACAAGACACGTTAGATTTGCTGGATCTGGGGAAGCAACCGAGGAGGCTGAGTTGAAATGCACTCTACCGTGGATGTGTCCTAATATGATTTTGTGTCTATGGAGACCTTGGAATGAAGCGGTCGCACTGGGGCCCTGAAGGGTTCTCCTAAAGAGAGGCTTTCACACAGCTCCATCGTGCAAGTTACCCATGTGTAGATGCTATTTGTTCTGATGGGTGAGTCAAGAAACAGACATATGCTGTTATTGAAATCCAGGCCTCTGAGGAGAGATGCCTGGAAACCAATGCAATGGATCCGATTAGGGCCTAGGGGCCTGTTCGTTCCTTTTTACCTCTGGGGATATCAGTCTACGTGTATGAAGCCTATAGGTGCTCAGATGGGCCCAGAATGCCCTTGTTTGTCTTGGGAAGCCACAAATATTGGGATGGCCTCAGGTACTTTGGAGGTTTATCCTATTAGTAGGGTTGTGGCCATTGGAGTGGGCACATACAATTCCCTTGGAGAGGGCAAGCACAGACGTCAGGTTTGGCTCCAGGGGCCTGAGCCTGTAGGGTGTGTAGGCCAGGGCTGTTTGGACAGTTGTTTGAAAACACAAACTCGGCTTATGTTTCGGGTCATAGGTATGGCAGGACTGATCTAAAGACCAAGAGGAGAACTCTTCGGGATATGAAAAAAGGGCGAGTGTGAGGCTCTTGCTCATGTTTTTGTCTCTGGATATCGTGTCACTCATGGTCGTGAAATTTCCGGGTGACTTCATGGGAAATGGACGAGTCTTACTCTCTGGGGGATGGCCCCGTCCAATGAGTATGGGGTCGTTCTGTGGGATGGAAGAAGTCCGTTGTTTTGTTGTTGTTGATTTGTTTTGTTTTGTTTTTCAACCTCAGGTGTACCATCAAATGAGGGATTCCAGAGTAGAGCCCTGGGGAGGGGCGATTGGACAACCAGAAATCTGGTTAAAAATTGGGGCCTAAGGACATGTCAAGACCATTATGACATCTAATGGTCCAGCCACTGAGAGGACGTTCTAGAGGACAGGACTCACGCTGAGGGTCACAATGCGTGTTTATGCCCTCGTCGCACTCAACAATGGGCGGGGCCTCAGGGTGAATGCTGGTTTCTCCACACTGAACGTTGGACAACATGCCAACCACAAGGTTTCTTGCCATGGGTAAGGAAGAGTTTTGATTTCTGCATCACAGGCACACCTGGGCAGTGATTGGGGATAAGGTCTAGGTTCTGAAGCCTGAAAACTGAGGTAGGGAAGAGATGATGACCTAAGGCCATGGCGGGTCTGATGTGCTCAGTGTGCGGTCAGCTGTCTGGGTGTTGGTCACGAGGTCCGGGCTCAGGTTGTCAGACAGTGCATTAGTGCCCAGGTTAGACTATATATTTGGGTGCATTCGAGTGCCGTGTAGGTTCTTATCTGAAGAACTCTTCAGGATATGAAGAATGAGCGAGTTGAGGCGCGTGCTCAGGCTTTTGTCTCTGGATTTTGTATCAGCGATGGCCGTGGAATGTTGGGGTGGCCTCATGGGCCATGGACGAATATTGCTCTCTGTGGATTTGGCCCGATCCCAATTGTTTTTCGTCAATCTGTGGGATGGGAGGACTCCTTTTCAGGTTTGTTACCTCAGGGGTCCCACCAAAAGAGGAATTCCAAAGGAGAGCCCTGGGGAAGAGTGAAGGGACATCCCAAACTATGTTTAAAAATTGGGGCCTAGGGGCATGGCAAGCCCAATATGCTGTCTCTCCATCCAGCCACTGAGAGGCCTTACCTGAGGATTAGGCTCAGGCTGAGGGTCACAATGTGTGTTTGTGACCAATGTGGCCCGCAAGCATGGACGGGGCCTCATGGGCCACACTGGTTTCAACTACTCTGAACCTTGGACAACAGCCAACCACGAGGTTTCTTGCCATGGGGAAAGAGTTCTGATGTCTGCATCATTTTCAAACCCGGGCCGTGATTGGAGATAAGGTCTAGGTTCTGAAGCCTGAAAACCGAGGTTGAGAAGAAATGACGACTAAGGCCATAGCGGGTCCTATGTGCTCAGTGTGCGGCCAGCTCTCTGGGTGGGGCCAGGAGGTCGAGGCTCAGGCTGTGTCAGAAAGGGCATTAGTGCCCAGGTCAGCCTATATATTTGGGGTACAGCCGAATGGCGTGCAGGTTGATCCTCATTTGGGGTTTCTGGGTAGCCCGAGAGGGCAATATTTTTCTTTTGGAGGGCAGTCAGAGTGCTGCATTGTAGTTCTGGATTGCCAAACTGGAGGGCTTGTGGGCCAGTAGTCTGAGGACGGAAGTCTGAGAAACCAAACTAGGCCTAGGTTTCTGGGTGAGGATATGGCAGGCACAATCTACAGATTTGAATCTAGAACTCGTGCTTCTGAAGTCAGGGCGAGAATCCGACGACCGCTCAGGTGGACATTCGGTCCCTGATGGCCCTTTTTGAAGGGGGGGGGTGATCGCGAGGCCATGGTGGTTTTCCCACAGTGGGAGTTGTGAGAAGCTCCCAACTGCAAAGATTCTTCTGGAGGACAATTGAGAGCTGTTGGTTGGCCTCAGGACAATGATTCCGAGCAGGGTTCTAAGGATGGATGGATGGGTATCCCACCTCGCATTCCAATTGTCTCCACGCAACAAGACAGGTTAGATCTGCTGTATCTGCGGGAGCAACCGAGGAGGCTGAGTTGAAATGGACTCTCCCGTGGATGTGTCCTAATATGGTTTTGCGTCTATGGAGACCTTGGAATGAAGCGGTGGCACTGTGGCCCTGAAGGGTTCTCCTTAAGAGAGGCTTTCACACAGCTCAATCGTGCAAGTTTCCCATGTGTAGATGAGATTTGTTCTGATGGGTGAGTCAAGAAACAGCCATATGCTGTTATTGAAATCCAGTCCTCTGAGGAGAGATGCCTGGAAGCCAAACCAATGGATCCGATAGGTGCCTAGGGGCCTGTTCGTTCCCCTTTTTACCTCTGGGGACATCAGTCTACAGGTCTGAGTGCCGGTAGGTGCTCAGATGGGCCCAGATTGTCCCTGTTTGTCCTGGGAAGCCACAAATATTGGGATGGCCTCAGGGACTTTGGAGGTTTATCCTATTAGTAGGGTTGTGGCCATCGGAATGGGCACATACAATTCCCTTGGAGAGGGCAAAAACAGTCGTCAGGTTTGGCCCCAGGGACTGAGCCTGTAGGGTGTGTATGACAGGGCTGTTTGAACAGTTGTCTGAAAACACAAACTCGGCTTATGTTTCGGGTCATAGGTATGGCAGAACTGATCTACGGACCATGAGGAGAATACTTCGGGATATGAAAAAAGGGCGAGTGTGAGGCTATTGTTCAAGTTTTTGTCTCTGGATATCGTGTCACTCATGGTCGTGAAATTTCCGGGTGACTTCATGGGAAATGGATAAGTCTTACTCTCTGGGGGGTTTGCCCCGTCCAAAGAGTTTGGGGTCATGCTGTGAGATGGATGAAGTCCGTTGTTCTGTTGTTGTTGATTTGTTTTGTTTTGTTTTTCAACCTCAGGTGTCCCACCAAATGAGGGATTCCAGAGTAGAGCCCTGGGGAGTTGTGACTGGAGAACCAGAAATCTGGTTAAAATTTGGGGACTAGGGACATGTCAAGCCCATTATGACATCTAATGGTCCAGCCACTGAGAGGACGTACTAGAGGACAGGACTCACGCTGAGGGTCACAATGCGTGTTTATGCCCTCGTTGCACTCAAGAATGGGCGGGACCTCAGGGTGAATGCTGGTTTCTCGTACACTGAACGTTGGTCAACATGCCAACCACAAGGTTTCTTTCCATGGGTAAGGAAGAGTTCTGATTTGTGCATCACAGTCACCACTGGGCAGTGATTGGAGTTAACGTCTAGGTTCAGAAGCCTGAAATCTGAGGTAGGGAAGAGATGATGACCTAAGGCCTTGTCGGGTCTCATGAGCTCAGTGTTCGGTCAGCTGTCTGGCAGTTGGTCACGAGGTCCGGGCTCAGGTTGTCAGACTGTGCATCAGTGCCCATGTTAGACTATATATATTGGGTGCATTCGAGTGCCGTGTAGGTTCTTATCGGAAGAACTCTTCAGGATATGAAGAATGAGCGAGTCTGAGGTGCGTGCTCAGGTTATGTCTCTGGCCGTGGAATGTTGGGGAGGCCTCATGGGCCATGGACGAATCTTGCTCTCTGTATATTTGGCCCGATCCCAATTGTTTTTCGTCAATCTGTGGGATGGGAGGACTCCTTTCAGCTTTGTTACCTCAGGTTTCCCACCAAAAGAGGAATTCCAAAGCAGAGCCCTGGGGAAGACTGAATGGACATCCCGAACTATGGTTTAAAAATAGGGGCCTGGGCATGGCAAGCCCAATATGCTGTCTCTCCATCCAGCCACTGAGAGGCCTTATCTGAGGACTGGGCTCAGTCTGAGGGTCACAATGTGTGTTTGTGACCAATATGGGCCGCAAGCATGGGCGGGGCCTCATATCCACACTGGTATCAAGTACACTGAACCTTGGACAACATGCCAACCACAAGGTTTCTTGCCATGGGGAAAGAGTTCTGATTTCTGCATCATTTTCAAACCCGGGCCGTGATTGGAGATAAGGTCTAGTTCCTGAAGCCTGAAAACCGAGGTTGAGAAGAGATGACGACCTAAGGCCATGGCGGGTCTGATGTGCTCAGTGTGCGGCCAGCTGTCTGGGTGGGGCCAGGATGTCCAGGCTCAGGCTGTGTCAGAAAGGGCATTAGTGCCCATGTCAGCCTATATATTTGAGGTACAGCCGAATGGCGTGCAGGTTGATCCTCATTTGGGGTTTCTGGGTAGCCACAGAGGGCAATGTTTTTCTTCTGGAGAACAGGCAGAGTGCTGCATTGAAGTTCTGGATTGCAAATTGGAGGGCTTGTCGGCCAGTAGTCTTAGGACGGAAGTCTAAGCTAGGCCTAGGTTTCTGGGTGAGACCTGAACCGATATCTCGTGCATCTGAAGTCAGGGCGAGGAACAGACGATCGCTCAGGTTAGACATTCTGTCCCTGATGGCCCCTTCTTGAAGGGGTGTGGATCACGAGGCTATAGGGGTTTTCCCACGATGGGAGTTGTAAGAAGCTCCCAACTGCAAAGATTCTTATACAGGACAATTGAGACCTGTTGGTTGGCTCCAGGACAACGATTCCGAGCAGGGTTCTAAGGATGGATGGCTGGGGAGCCCACCTCGCATTCCAATTTGGAGGTTTATGCTATTAGTACGGTTGTGGCCATTGGAATGGGCACATACAATTCCCTTGGAGAGGGCAAGCACAGTCGTCTGGTTTGGCTCCAGGGGCCTGAGCCTATAGGGTGTGTAGGCCAGGGCTGTTTGGACAGTTGTCTGAAAACACAAACACGGCTTATGTTTCGGGTCATAGGTATGGCAGGACTGATCTACAGACCAGGAGGAGAACTCTTCGGGATATGAAAAAGGGGCGAGTGTGAGGCTCTTGCTCAAGCTTTTGTCTTGGCAGTGATTGGAGATAAGGTCTAGGTTCTGAAGCCTGAAAACTGAGGTAGGGAAGAGATGATGACCTAAGGCCATGGCGGGTCTGATGAGCTCAGTGTGCAGTCAGCTGTCTGTGTGTTGGTCACGATGTCCGGGCTCAGGTTGTCAGACAATGCATTAGTGCCCAGGTTAGACTATATATTTTGGGTGCATTCGAGTGCCCTGTAGGTTCTTATCTGAAGAACTCTTCAGGATTTGAGGAATGAGGGAGTCTGAAGAGCTTGCTCAGGCTTTTGTCTCTGGATTTTGTATCAGCTATGGCCGTGGAATGTTGTGGAGGCCTCATGGGCCATGGACGAATCTTGCTCTCTGTGGATTTGGCCCGATCCCAATTGTTTTTCGTCAATCTGTGGGATGGGAGGACTCCTTTCAGCTTTGTTACCTCAGGTTTCCCACCAAAAGAGGAATTCCAAAGCAGAGCCCTGGGGAAGACTGAAGGGACATCCCGAACTATGGTTTAAAAATAGGGGCCTGGGCATGGCAAGCCCAATATGCTGTCTCTCCATCCAGCCACTGAGAGGCCTTATCTGAGGACTGGGCTCAGTCTGAGGGTCACAATGTGTGTTTGTGACCAATATGGGCCGCAAGCATGGGCGGGGCCTCATATCCACACTGGTATCAAGTACACTGAACCTTGGACAACATGCCAACCACAAGGTTTCTTGCCATGGGGAAAGAGTTCTGATTTCTGCATCATTTTCAAACCCGGGCCGTGATTGGAGATAAGGTCTAGTTCCTGAAAGCCTGAAAACCGAGGTTGAGAAGAGATGACGACCTAAGGCCATGGCGGGTCTGATGTGCTCAGTGTGCGGCCAGCTGTCTGGGTGGGGCCAGGATGTCCAGGCTCAGGCTGTGTCAGAAAGGGCATTAGTGCCCATGTCAGCCTATATATTTGAGGTACAGCCGAATGGCGTGCAGGTTGATCCTCATTTGGGGTTTCTGGGTAGTCACAGAGGGCAATGTTTTTCTTCTGGAGAACAGGCAGAGTGCTGCATTGAAGTTCCGGATTGCAAATTGGAGGGCTTGTCGGCCAGTAGTCTTAGGACTGAAGTCTAAGCTACGCCTAGGTTTCTGGGTGAGACCTGAATCGATATCTCGTGCATCTGAAGTCAGGGCGAGGATCAGACGATCGCTCAGGTTGGACATTCTGTCCCTGATGGCCCCTTCTAGAAGGGGTGTGGATCACGAGGCTATAGGGGTTTCCCCACGATGGGAGTTGTAAGAAGCTCCCAACTGCAAAGATTCTTATACAGGACAATTGAGACCTGTTGGTTGGCTCCAGGACAACGATTCCGAGCAGGGTTCTAAGGATGGATGGCTGGGGAGCCCACCTCGCATTCCAATTTGGAGGTTTATGCTATTAGTAGGGTTGTGGCCATTGTAATGGGCACATACAATTCCCTTGGAGAGGGCAAGCACAGTCGTCTGGTTTGGCTCCAGGGGCCTGAGCCTATAGGGTGTGTAGGCCAGGGCTGTTTGGACAGTTGTCTGAAAACACAAACACGGCTTATGTTTCGGGTCATAGATATGGCAGGACTGATCTACCGACCCTGAGGAGAACTCTTCAGGATATGAAAAAAGGGCGAGTGCGAGCTCTTGCTCAAGTTTTTTCTCTGGATATCGTGTCACTCATGGTCGTGAAATTTCCGGGTGACTTCATGGGAAATGGACGAGTCTTAGTCTCTGGGGGTTTGGCCCCGTCCAAAGAGTTTGGGGTCATTCTGTGGGATGGAAGAAGTCCGTTGTTCTGTGCTGTTGAGTGTTTTGTGTTTAACCTCAGGTGTCCCACCAAATGAGGGATTCCAGAGTAAAGCCCTGGGGAGGGGCGACCGGACCACCAGAAATCTTGTTAAAAATTTGGGGCTAGGGACATGTCAAGCCCATTATGACATCTAATGGTCCAGCCACTGAGAGGACGTACTAGAGGACAGGAATCACGCTGATGGTCACAATGCGTGTTTATACCCTCGTCGCACTCAAGAATGGGAGGGGCCTCAGGGTGAATGCTGGTTTCTCCACACTGAACGTTGGACAACATGCCAACCACAAGGTTTCTTGCCATGGGTAAGGAAGAGTTCTGATTTCTGCATCACAGTCATCCCTGGGCAGTGATTGGAGATAAGGTCTAGGTTCTGAAGCCTGAAAACTGAGGTAGGGAAGAGATGATGACCTAAGGCCATGGCGGGTCTGATGTGCTCAGTGTGCAGTCACCTCTCTGGGTGTTGGTCACGAGGTCTGGGCTCAGGTTGTCAGACAGTGCATTAGTGCCCAGGTTAGACTATATATTTTGGGTGCATTCGAGTGCCCTGTAGGTTCTTATCTGAAGAACTCTTCAGAATATTAAGAATGAGTGAGTCTGATGCGCGTGCTCAGGCTTTTGTCTCTGGATTTTGTATCAGCGATGGCCGTGGAATGTGGGGGAGGCCTCATGGGCCATGGACGAATCTTGCTCTCTGTGGATTTGGCCTGATCCCAATTGTTTTTCGTCAATCTGTGGGATGGGAGGACTCCTTTCAGCTTTGTTACCTCAGGTGTCCCAACAAAAGAGGAATTCCAAAGCAGAGCCCTGGGGAAGATTGAAGGGACAACCCGAACTATCGTTAAAAATTAGAGTCTTGGGGCATGGCAAGCCCAATATGCTGTCTCTCCATCCACCACTGAGAGGCCTTACCTGAGGACTGGGCTCAGGCTGAGGGTCACAATGTGTGTTTGTGACCAATGTGGCCCGCAATCATGGGCGGGGCCTCATATACACACTGGTTTCAATTACACTATACCTTGCACAACATGCCAACCAGAAGGTTTCTAGCCATGGGGAAAGAGTTCTGATTTCTGCATCATTTTCAAACCCGGGCCGTGATTGGAGATAAGGTCTAGGTTCTGAAGCCTAAAAACCGAGATTGAGAAGAGATGACAACCTAAGGCCATGGCGGGTCCGATGTGCTCAGTTTGCGGCCAGCTGCCTGGGTGGGGCCAGGATGTCCAGGCTCAGGCTGTGTCAGAAAGGGAATTAGTGCCCAGGAGAGCCTATATATTTGGGGTACAGCCGAATGGCGTGCAGGTTGATCCTGATTGGGGGTTTCTGGGTAGCGCCAGAGGGCAAAGTTTTTCTTCTGGAGGGCAGGCAGAGTGCTGCATTGTAGTTCTGGATTGCCAAACTGGAGGGCTTGTTGGCCAGTAGTCTGAGGACGGAAGTCTGAGAACCCAAGCTAGGCCTAGGTTTCTGGGTGAGGATATGGCAGGCACAATCTACAGACCTGAATCGAGATCTCGTGCATCTGAAGTCAGGGCGAGGATCAGACGATCGCTCAGGTTGGATTCTGTCCCTGATGGCCCAACTGCAAAGATTCTTCTGCAGGACAATTGAGTCCTTGTGGTTGGCTCCAGGACAACGTTTCCGAGCAGGGCTCTAAGGATGGATGGCTGGGTAGCCCACCTCGCATTCCAATTGTCTCCAAGCAACAAGACAGGTTAGATCTGCTGGATCTGTGGGAGCAACCGAAGAGGCTGAGTTGAATTGGACTCTCCCGTGGATGTGTCCTAATATGATTTTGTGTCTATGGAGACCTTGGAATGAAGCGGTGGCACTGGGACCCTGAAGGGTTCTCCTAAAGAGAGGCTTTCACACAGCTCCATCGTGCAAGTTTCCCATGTGTAGATGAAATTTTTTCTGATGGGTGAGTCAAGAAACAGCCATATGCTGTTATTGAAATCCAGGCCTCCGACGACGGATGCCTGGAAGTCAAACCAATGGATCCGATAGGTGCCTAGGGGCCTGTTCATTCCTTTTTAACTCTGGGGACATCAGTCTACGGGTCTGAGTGCAGGTAAGTTCTCAGATGGGCCCAGATTGCCCCTGTTTGTCCTGGGAAGCCACAAATATTGGGATGGCCTCAGGGACCTTGGAGTTTTATCCTATTAGTAGGGTTGTGGCCATAGGAATGGGCACATACATTTCCCTTGGAGAAGGCAAGCACAGTCGTCAGGTTTGGCGCCAGGGGCCTGAGACTTTAGGGTGTGTATGTCAGGGCAGTTTGGACAGTTCTCTGAAAACACAAACTCGGCTTATGTTTCGGGTCATAAGTATGGCAGGACTGATCTACAGAACATGAGGAGAACTCTCCATGGGGACAGTGTGAGGCTCTTGCTCAAGTTTTTGTCTCTGGATTTCGTGTCACTCATGGTCGTGAAATTTCAGGGTGACTTCATGGGAAATGGACCAGTCTTACTCTCTGGGGGTTTGGCCCCGTCCAAAGAGATTGGGGTCATTCTGTGGGATGGAAGAAGTCCATTGTTCTGTTGTTGTTGATTTGTTTTGTTTTGTTTTTCAACCTCAGGTGTCCCACCAAATGAGGGATTCCAGAGTAGAGCCCTGGGGACGGGCGACTGGACAACCATAAATCTGTTTAAAAATTGGGGCCTAGAGACATGTCAAGCCCATTATCACATCTAATGGTCCAGCCACTGAGAGGACATACTAGAGGACAGGACTCACGCTGAGGGTCACAATGCGTGTTTAAGCCCTCGTCGCACTCAGGGATGGGCGGGGCCTCAGGATGAATGCTGGTTTCTCCTACACTGAACGTTGGACATCATGCCAACCACAAGGACTCAATTCTCCTGCTGAAGAATCTTTGCGGTTGGGAGCTTCTCACAACTCCCATCTAGGGATAACTCACATGGCCTCCTGATCCACCCCCCCTTCAAGAAGGCGCCATCAGGGACAGTATGTCCAACTGAGCGATCGTCTGATCCTCGCCCTTACTTCAGATGCACGAGATCTCGATTCATGTCTGTAGATTGTGCCTGCCATATCCTCACTCAGAAACCTAGGCTGGCTTGGGTTCTCAGACTTCCATCCTCAGAATACTGTCCCACAAGCCCTCAGGTTTGGCAATTCAGAACTACAATGCAGCACTCTGCCTGCCCTCCAGAAGAAACACATTTTCCTCTGGGGCTACAAAGAAAACCCAAGTGAGGATCAACCTGCACGCATTTCAGCTGTACCCCAAATATATAGGCTGAACTGGGCACTAATGCCCTTTCTGACACAGCCTGAGCCTGGACCTCCTGGCCCCACCCAGACAGCTGGCCACAAACTGACCACATCGGACCCGCCATGGCCTTAGATCGTCATCTCTTCTCAATCTCGGTCTTCAGGCTTCAGAACCTAGACCTTATCTCCAATCACGGCCCGGGTTTGAAAATGATGCAGAAAACAGAACTCTTTCCCCATGGCAAGAAACATTGTGGATGGCATGTTGTCCAAGCTTCAGTGTCGTTGAAAACAGTGTGGCCCATGATTCCCCGCCCATGCTTGCGGGCCACATTGGTCACAAACACACATTGTGACCCTCAGCCTGAGCCCAGTCCTCAGGTAAGGCCTCTCAGTGGCTGGATGTAGAGACAGCATATTGGGCTTGCCATGCCCCTAGGCCCCAATTTTTAACCATAGTTCGGGGTGTCCCTTCACTCTTCCCCAGGGCTCTGCTTTGGAATTTTTCTTTTGGTGGGATACCTGAGGTAATATACCTGAAAGGAGTCCTCCCATCACACAGATTGAAGAAAAACAATTGGGATCGGGCCAATTCCACAGATAGCAAGATTCGTCCATGGCCCAGGAGGCCTCCCCAACATTCCACGGCCATCGCTGATACAAATCGAAAGACAAAAGCCTGAGCACACGCCTCTGACTCGCTCATTCTTCAAATCCTGAAGAGTTCTTCAGATAAGAACCTACACGGCACTCGAAGGCACACAAAACATATATTCTAACATGGGCACTAATGCACTGTCTGACAACCTGAGCCCGAACCTCCTGACCAACACCCAGAGAGCTGACTGCACACTGAGCACATCAGACCCGCCATGGCCTTAGGTCATCATCTCTTCCCAACCTCAGTTGTCAGGCCTCAGAACTTAGACCTTATCTCCAATCACTGCCCAGGGGTGACTGTGATGCATAACTCAGAACTCTTCCTTACCCATGGCAAGAAACCTTGTGGTTGGCATGTTGTCCAACGTTCAGTGTAGGAGAAACCAGCATTCATCCTGAGGCCCCGACCATTCTTGAGTGCGACGAGGGCATAAACACGCATTGTGACCCTCAGCGTGAGTCCTGTCCTCTAGTACGTCCTCTCAGTGGCTGGACCATCAGACGTCATAATGGGCTTGACATGTCCCTATGCCCCAATTTTTATCCAGATTTCTGGTTGTCCAGTCGCCCCTCCCCAGGGCTCTACTCTGGAATCCCTCATTTGTTGGGACACCTGAGGTTGTTAAACAAAACAAATCAACAACAACAGACCAACGGACCTATTCCATCCCACAGAATGACCCCAAACTCTTTGGACGGGACCATACCCCCAGAGAGTAAGAATTGTCCATTTCCCATGAAGTCACCCGGAAATTTCTCGACCATGAGTGACACGATATCCAGAGACAAAAACTTGAGCAAGAGCCTCACACTCACCCTTTTTTCATATCCCAAAGTATTCTCCTCATGGTCTGTAGATCAGTCCTGCCATACCTATGACCTGAAACATAAGCCGAATTTGTGTTTTCAGACAACTGTACAAACAGCCCTGGCCTACACACCCTACAGGCTGAGGCCCCTGGAGCCAAACCTGACGACTGTGCTTGCCCTCTCCAAGGGATTTGTATGTGCCCAATCCAATGGCCGCAACCCTACTAATAGGATAAACCTCCAAAGTCCCTGAGGCATCCCAATATTTGTGGCTTCCCAGGACAAACAGGGGCAATATGAGCCCATCTGAGCACCTACCTGCACTCAGACCCGTAGACTGATGTCCCCAGAGGTAAAAAGGAACGAACAGGACCCTAGGCAACTATCATATACATTCGTTTGGCTTCCAGGCATTTCTCCTCAGAGGCCTGGATTTCAATAACAATATATGGCTGTTTCTTGACTCACCCATCAGAACAAATCTCATCTACACATGGGAAACTTGCATGATGGAGCTGTGTGAAAGCCTGTCTTTAGGAGAACCCTTCCGGTCCCCGGTGCCACCACTTCATTCCAAGGTCTCCATAGACACAAAATGATATTAGGACACATCCACGGGAGAGTCCATTTCAACTCAGCCTCCTCGGTTGCTCCCCCAGATCCAGCAGATCTAACCTGTCTTGTTGCTTGGAGACAATTGGAATGCGAGGTGGGCTACCCAGCCATCCATCCTTAGAACCCTGCTCGGAATCGTTGTCCTGGAGCCAACCAAGAGGTGTCAATTATCCTGCAGAAGAATCTTTGCAGTTGGGAGCTTCTCACAACTCCCATCGTGGGAAAACCCCCATGGCCTCGTTATCCACCCCCCCCTTCAAGAAGTGGCCATCAGGGACAGAATATCCAACCTGAGCCATCGTCTGATCCTCGCCCTGACTTCAGATGCACGAGATCTCCATTCAGTTCTGTAGATTGTACCTGCCATATCCTCACCCAGAAACGTAGGCCTAGGTTGGGTTCTCAGACTTCTGTCCTCAGACTACTGGCCCACAAGCCCTCCAGTTTGGCAATCCAGAACTACAATGTAGCACTCTGCCTGCCCTCCAGAAGAAAAACATTGCCCTGTGGGGATACCCAGAAACCCCAAATGAGGAGCAACGGGGCACGCCATTCGCTGTACACCAAATATATAGGCTGACCTGGGCACTAATGCCCTTTCTGACACAGCCTGCGCCTGGAACTCCTGGCGCCACCCAGACAGCTGACCACACTCTGAGCACATCTGACCCCTCATGGCCTTAGGTCGTCATCTCTTCTCAACTTCGGTTTTCAGGCTTCAGAACCTAGACCTTATCTCCAATCACGGCCCATGTTTGAAAATGATGCAGAAATCAGAAGTCTTTCCTCATAGCAAGAAACCTTGCTTGGCATGTTGTCCAAGTTTCACTGTACTTGAAACAAGTGTGGCCCCTGAGGCCCCGCCCATGCTTGCGGGCCACATTGGTCACAAACAAACATTGTGACCCTCAGCCTGAGCCCAGTCCTCAGGTAAGGCCTCTCAGTGGCTGGATGGAGAGACAGCATATTGGGCTTGCCATGCCCCTAGGCCCCAATTTTTAACCATAGTTCGGGTTATCCCTTCACTCTTCCCCAGAGCTCTGCTTTGGAATTCCTCTTTTGGTGGGACACCTGAGGTAACAAAGCTGAAAGGAGTCCTCCCATCCCAAAGATTGACGAAAAACAATTGGGATCGGCCCAAGTCCACAGATAACAAGATTCGGCCACGGCCCATGAGGCCTCCCCCACATTCCACGGCCATCGCTGATACAAAATCCAGAGACAAAAGCCTGAGCACGCGCCTCAGAGTCACTCATTCTTAATATCCTGAGGAGTTCTTCAGATAAGAACATACACGGCACTCGAATGCACGCAAAATATATAGTCTAACCTGGGCACTAATGCACTGTCTGAGAACCTGAGCCTGGACCTCGTGACCTACACCCAGACAGCTGACCGCACACTGAGCACATCAGACCCGCCATGGCCTTAGGTCATCATCTCTTCCCTACCTCAGGTTTCAGGCTTCAGAACCTAGACCTTATCTCCAATCACTGCCCAGCGGTGACTGTGATGCAGAAATCAGAACTCTTCCTTACCCATGGCAAGAAACCTTGTGGTTGGCATGTTGTCCAACTTTCAGTGTAGGAGAAAGCAGCAATCACCCTGAGGCTCCGCCCATTCTTGAGTGCGACGAGGGCATAAACACGCATTGTGACCCTCAGCGTGAGTCCTGCCCTCTAGTACGTCCTCTCAGTGGCTGTATCATTAGATGTCATAATGTGCTTGACATGTCCCTAGGCCCCAATTTTTATCCAATTTCTGGTTGTCCAGTCGCCCCGCACAGGGCTCTACTCTGGAATCCCTCATTTGGCCGGACACCTGTGGTTGAAAAACAAAACAAAACAAATCAAGAGCAACAGAACAATGGACTTCTTCCATACCACAGAATGACCCCAAACTCTTTGGAAGGGGCCAAACCCATAGACTAAGACTCGTCCATTTACCATGAAGTCACCCGGAAATATCACGACCATTAGTGACACGATATCCAGAGACAAAAACCACGTTCAGTGTAGGAGAAACCAGCATTCACCCTGAGGCCCTGCCCATTCTTGAGTGCGACTAGGGCCTAAACACGCATTGTGACCCTCAGCGTGAGTCCTGTCCTCTAGTACGTCATCTCAGTGGCTGGACCATTAGATGTCATAATGGGCTGACATGTCCCTAGGCCCCAATTTTTAACCAGATTTCTGGTTGTCCTGTGCCCCTCCCGAGTGCTCTACTCTGGAATCCCTCATTTGGTGGGACACCTGAGGTTGAAACGCAAAACAAAACAAATCAACAACAACAGAACAACAGACTTCTACCATCCCACAGAATGACCCCAAACTCTTTGGACGGGGCCAAACCCCCAGAGAGTAACTTCGTCCATTTCCCATGAAGTCACCCGGAAATTTCACGACCATGAGTGACACGATATCCAGAGACAAAAACTTGAGCAAGAGCCTCACACTCGCCCTTTTTTCATATCCCGAAGTGATCTCCTCATGGTCTGTAGATCAGTCCTGCCATACCTATGACCCGAAACATAAGCCGAGTTTGTGTTTTCAGACAACTGTCCAAACAGCCCTGGTCTACACACCCTACAGGCTTAGGCGCCTCGAGCCAAACCTGACGACTGTGCTTGCCCTCTCCAAGGAATTGTAAATGCCCATTCCAATGACCACAACCCTACTAATAGGATAAACCTCAAAAGTCCCTGAGGCCATCCCAATATTTGTGGCTTTCCAGGACAAACAGGGGCAATCTGGGCCCATCTGAGCACCTCCCTGCACTCAGACCCGTAGACTGATGTCCCCAGAGGTAAAAAGGAACGAACAGGCCCCTAGGCACCTATCGGATCCATTGCTTTCGATTCTAGGCATCTCTCCTCAGAGGCCTGAAATCAATAACAGCATATGGCTGTTTCTTGACTCACCCATCAGAACAAATCTCATCTACACATGGGAAACTTGCACAATGGAGCTGTGTTAAAGCCTCTCTTTAGGAGAAACGTTCAGGGCCCCAGTGCCACCGCTTCATTCCAAGGTCTCCATTGACACTAAATCATATTAGGACACATCCCCCGGAGTGTCCATTTCAACTCAGCCTCCTCGGTTGCTCCCCAGATCCAGCATATCTAAAGTGTCTTGTTGCTTGGAGACAATTGGAATGCGAGGTGGGCTACCCAGCCATCCATCCTTAAACCCTGCTCGGTATCGTTGTCCTGGAGCCAACCAACAGGTCTCAATTGTCCTGCAGAACAATCTTTGCAGTTGGGAGCTTCTCACAACTCCCATCGTGGGAAAACACCCATGGCCTCGTGATGCACCCCGCCTTCAAGAAGGGGCCTTCAGGGACAGAATGTCCAACCTGAGCGATCGTCTGATCCTCGCCCTGACTTCATATGCACGAGATCTCGATTCAGGTCTGAAGATTGTGCTTGCCATATCCTCACCCAGCAACCTAGGCCTAGCTTGGGTTCTCAGACTTCCGTCCTCAGACTACTGGCCCACAAGCCCTCCAGTTTGGCAATCCAGAACTACAGTGCAGCACTGTGCCTGCCATCCAGCATAAAAATATTGCCCTCTGGGGAGACCCAGGAACCACAATGAGGATAAACATGCATGCCATTCGGCTGCACCCCAAATATATAGGCTGACCTGGGCACTAATGCACTTTCAGACACGGCCTGTGCTTGGACCTCCTGGACCCACCCAGGCACCTGGCCGCACAATGAGCACATCGGACCCACCTTGGCCTTAGGTCGTCATATCTTCTCAACCCCGATTTTCAGGCTTCAGAACTTAGGCCTTATCTCCAATCATGGCCCCGGTTTGTAAATGATGCAGAAAACAGAACTCTTTCCCCAGGCAAGAAAACTTGTGGTTGGCATGTTGTCCAAGGTTCAGTGTCGTTGAAACCAGTGTGGTCCAAGAGGCCCCGCACATGCTTGCGGGCCACATTGGTCACAAACACACATTGTGTCCCTCAGCCTGAGCCCAGTCCTAAGGTAAGGCCTCTCAGTGGCTGGATGGAGAGACAGCATATTGGGCGTGCCATGTCCCTAGGTCCAAATTTTTAACCGTAGTTCGGTTGTCCCTTCACTCTTCCCCAGGGCTCTGCTTTGGAATTCCTCTTTTGGTGGGATACCTGAGGTAACAAACCTCAAAGGAGTCCTCCCATCTCACAGATTGACGAAAAACAATTGGGATCGGGCCAAGTCCACAGAGGGCAAGATTCGTCCATGGCCCATGATGCCTCCCCAACATTCCACGGCCAACGCTGATACAAAATCCAGAGACAAAAGCCTGAGCACGCGCCTCAGACTCGCTCATTCTTCGTATCCTAAAGAGTTCTTCAGATAAGAACCTACACGGCACTCAAAGGCACCCAAAATATATAGTCTAACCTGGGCACTAATGCACTGTCTGACAACCTGAGCCCGGACCTCGTGAACTACACCCAGACAGCTGACCGCACACTGAGTCATCAGACCCACCAGGACCTAATGTCATCATCTCTTCCCTACCTCAGTTTTCAGGCTTCTGAACCTAGACCTTATCTCCAATCACTGCCAAGTGATGACTGTGATGCAGCAATCAGAACTCTTCCAAACCCATGGCAAGAAACCTTGTGGTCGGCATGTTGTCCAAAGTTCAGTGTAGGAGAAACCAGCATTCTCCCTGAGGCCCTGCCCATTCTTGAGTGCGACGAGGGCATAAACACGCATTGTGACCCTCAGCGTGAGTCCTGTCCTCTAGTACGTCCTCTCAGTGGCTGGACCATTAGATGTCATAATGGGCTTGACATGTCCCTAGGCCCCAATTTTTAACCAGATTTCTGGTTGTCCAGTCACCCCTCCCCAGGGCTCTACTCTGGAATCCCTAATTTGGTGGGACACCTGAGTTTATAAAACAAAACAAAACAAAACAACAGCAACAGAACAACGGACTTCTTCCATCCCACCGAATGACCCCAAACTCTTTGGACGGGGCCAAACCCCCAGAGAGTAAGACTCCTCCATTTACCATGAAGTCACCCGGAAATTTCACGACCATGAGTGACATGATATCCAGAGACAGAAACTTGATCAAGAGCCTCACAAATGCCCTTTTTTCATATCCCGAAGAGTTCTCCTCATAGTCTGTAGATCAGTCCTGCCATACCTATGACCCGAAACATAAGCCGAGTTTGTGTTTTCAACAACTGTCCAAACAGCCCTGGCCTACACACCCTACAGGCTCAGGCCCCTGGAACCAAACCTGATGACTGTGCTTGCCCTCTCCAAGGGAATTGTGTGTGCCCATTCCAATGGCCACAACCCTATTAATAGTATAAAACTCCAACATCCCTGAGGCCATCCCAATATTTGGGGCTTCCCAGGACAAACAGGGGCAATCTGGGCCCATCTGAGCACCTACCGGCACTCAGTCCCATAGACTGATGTCCCCAGAGGTAGAAAGGAACGAACAGGTCCCTAGGCAGCTAACGGATCTAGTGCTTTGGTACGAGGCATCTCTCCTCAGAGGCCTGGAATTCAATAACAGCATATGGCTGTTTCTTGACTCACCCATCAGAACAAATCTCATCTACACATGGGAAACTTGCACAATGCAGCTGTGTGTAAGCCTCTCTTTAGGAGAACACTTCAGGGACCCAGTGCCACCGCTTCATTCCAAGGTCTCCATAGACACAAAATCATATTAAGACACATCCACGGGAGAGTCCATTTTAACTCAGCCTCCTCGGTTGCTCCCCCAGATCCAGCAGATCTAACCTGTCTTGCTGCATGGAGACAATTGGAATGAGAGGTGCGCTAACCAGCCATCCGTCCTTAGAACCCTGCTCGGAATCGTTGTCCTGGAGCCAAACAACAGGTCTCAATTGTCCTGCAGAAGAATCTTTGCAGTTGGGAGCTTCTCACACTTCCATCGTGGGAAAACACCCATGGCCTCTTGATCCACCCCCCCTTCAAGAAGGGGCCATCATGGGAGTTCTGATTTCTACATCACAGTCACCCCTGGGCAGTGATTGGAGATAAGGTCTTGGTTCTGAAGCCTGAAAACTGAGGTAGGGTAGAGATGATGACCTAAGGCCATGGCGGGTCTGATGTGCTCTGTGTGCAGTCAGCTCTCTGGGTGTTGGTCACCAGGTCCGGGCTCAGGTTGTCAGACAGTGCATTAGTGCCCAGGTTATAGCAATGTTATTCTTCTGGAGGGCAGGCTGAGTGCTGCATTGTTGTTCTGGATTGCCAAACTGGAGGGCTTGTGGGCCAGTAGTCTGAGGACGGAAGTCTGAGAAACCAAGAGAGGCCTAGGTTTCTGGGTGAGGATGGCAGGCACAATCTACAGGCCTGAATCAAGATCTCGTGCATCTGAAGTCAGGGCGAGGATCAGCCAATCGCTCAGGTTGGAAATTCTGTCCCTGATTGCCCCTTCTTGAAGGGGGGATAGATCACGAGGCCATATGGGTTTTCCCACGATGGGAGTTGTGAGAAGCTCCCAACTGCAAAGATTCTTCTGCAGGACAATTGAGACCTGTTGGTTGACTCCAGGACAACGATCCCGAGCGGGGTTCTAAGAATGGATGCCTAAGTAGGCCACCTCGCATTCCAATTTTCTCCAAGCAACAAGAAAGTTTAGATCTGCTGGATCTGGGGGAGCAACCGAGGAGGCTGAGTTGCAATGGACTCCTCCATGGATGTGTCCAAGTATGATTTTGTGTCTATGGAGACTTTGTAATGAAGCAGTGGCACTGTGGCCATGAAGGGTCCCCCTAATGAGAGGGTTTTCTCACAGCACCATGGTGCAAATTCCCATGTGTAGATGAGATTTGTTCTGATTGGTGAGTCAAGAAACAGCCATATGCTGTTATTGAAATCCAGGCCTCTGAGGAGAGATGCCTAGAAACCAAAGCAATGGATCCGATAGGTGCCTAGGGGCCTGTTCGTTCCTTTTTACCTCTGGGGACATCAGTCTACGGGTCTGAGTGCCGGTAGGCGCTCAGATGGGCCCAGATTGCCCCTGTTTGTCCTGAGAAGCCACAAATATTGGGATGCCCTAGGGACCTGGAGGTTTATCCTCTTAGTAGGGTTGTGGCCATTGGAAAGGGTACGTACAAATCCTTGGAGAGGGCAAGCACAGTCGTCAGGTTTGGTCCAGGGGCCTTAGCCTGTAGGGGGTGTAGGCCAGAGCTGTTTGGATAGTTGTCTGGAAACACAAACTCCGCATATGTTTCGGGTCATAGGTATGGCAGGACTGATCTACAGACCATGAGAAGAACTCTTCGGGATATGAAAAAAGGGCGAGTGTGAGGCTCTTGCTCAAGTTTTTGTCTCTGGATATCGTGTCACTCATGGTCGTGAAATTTCCGGGTGACTTCATGGGAAATGGACGAAGTTACTCTCTGGGGGTTTGGCCCCGTCCAAAGAGTTTGGGGTTATTTTGTGGGATGGAAGAAGTCCGTTGTTCTGTTGTTGTTGATTTGTTTTGTTTTGTTTTTCAAACTCAGGTTTCCCACTAAATGAGGGATTCCAGAATAGAGCCCAAGGGAGGGGCGACTGGACAACGAGAAATCTGGTTTAAAATTGGGGACTATGGACATGTCAAGCCCATTATGACATCTAATGGTCCAGCCACTGAGAGGACGTACTAGAGGACAGGACTCACGCTGAGGGTCACAATGCGTGTTTATACCCTCGTCGCCCTCAAGTATGGGCGGGGCCTCAGGGTGAATGCTGGTTTCTCCTACACTGAACTTTGGACAACATGCCAACCACAGGGTTTCTTGCCATGGGTAAGGAAGAGTTCTGATTTCTGCATCACAGTCACCCCTGGGCAGTGATTGGAGATAAGGTCTAGGTTCTGAAGCCTGAAAACTGAGGTAGGGAAGAGATGATGAACTAAGGCCATGGGTGGTCGGATGTGCTCAGGGTGCGGTCAGCTGTCTGTGTCTTGGTCACGAGGTCCGGGCTCAGGTTGTCAGACAGTGCATTAGTGCCCCGGTTAGACTATATATTTTGGGTGCATTCGAGTGCCGTGTAGGTTCTTATCTGAAGAACTCTTAAGGATATGAAGAATGAGCGAATCTGAGGCGCGTGCTCAGGCTTTTGTCTCTGGATTTTGTAACAGCGATGGCCGTGGAATGTTGGGGAGGCCTCATGGGTCATGGACGAGTCTTGCTCTCTGTGGATTTGGCCCGATCCCAATTGTTTTTCATCAATATGTGGGATGGGAGTACTCCTTTAAGGTTTGTTACCTCAGGTGTCCCACCAAAAGAGGAATTCCAAAGTAGAGCCCTGGGGAAGAGTGAAGGGACAAACCGAACTATGGTTAAAATTTGGGGCCTAGGGGCATGGCAAGCCCAATATGCTGTCTCTCCATCCAGCCACTGAAAGGCCTTACCTGAGGACTGGGCTCAGGCTGAGGGTCACAATGTGTGTGTGTTTGTGACCAATGTGGCCCGCAAGCATGGGCGGGGCCTCATGGGCCACACTGGTTTCAACTACACTGAACATTGGACAACATGCCAACCACAAGGTTTCTTGCCATGGGGAATGAGTTCTGATTTCTGCATCATTTTCAAACCCGGGCCGTGATTGGAGATAAGGTCTAGGTTCTGAAGCCTGAAAACCGAGGTTGAGAAGAGATGACGACCTAAGGCCATGAGGGGTCCGATGTGCTCAGTGTGCGGCCAGCTGTCTGGGTGGGTCCAGGAGGTCCAGGTTCAGTCTGTGTCAGAAAGGGCATTAGTGCCCAGGTCAGCATATATATTTGGGTACAGCCGAATGGCGTGCAGGTTGATCCTCATTTGGGGTTTCTGGGTAGCCCCGGAGGGCAATGTTTTTCTTCTGGAGGGCAAGCAGAGTGCTGCATTGTAGTTCTGAATTGCCAAACTGGAGGGCTTGTGGGCCAGTCGTCCTAGAACGGAAGTCTGAGAACCCAAGCTAGGCCTAGGTTTCTGGGTGAGGATATGGCAGGCACAATCTACAGACCTGAATCGAGTTCTCATGTATCTGAAGTCAGGGCGAGGATCAGACGATCGCTCAGGTTGTACATTCTGTCCCTGATGGCCCCTTCTTGAAGGGGAGTTGGATCAAGAGGCCATGGGGGTTTTCCGACGATGGGAGTTGTGAGAAGCTCCCAACTGCAAAGATTCTTCTGCAGGACAATTGAGACCTGTTGGTTTGCTCCAGGACAACGATTCCGAGCAGGGTGCTAAGGATGGATGGCTGGGTAGGCCACCTCGCATTCCAATTGCTTCCAAGCAACAAGACAGGTTAGATCTGCTGGATCTGGGGGAGCAACCGAGGAGGCTGAGTTGAAATGGACTCTCCCGTGGATGTGTCCCAATATGATTTTGTGTCTATAGAGACCTTGGAATGAAGCGGTGGCACTGGGGCCCTGAAGGGTTATCCTAAATAGAGGCTTTCACACAGAGCAATCGTGCAAGTTTCCCATGTGTAGATGAGATTTGTTCTGATGGGTGAGTCAAGAAACAGCCATATGCTGTTCTTGAAATCCAGGCCTCTGAGGAGAGATGCCTGGAAACCAAAGCAATGGATCCGATAGGTGCCTAGGGGCCTGTTCGTTCTTTTAACCTCTGGGGATATCAGTCTATGGGTCTGAGTGCCGGTAGGTGCTCAGATGGGCCCATATTGCCCCTGTTTGTCCTGGAAAGCCACAAATATTGGGATGGACACAGGGACTTTTGAGGTTTATCCTATCAGTAGGGTTGTGGCCATTGGAATGGGCATTTACAATTCCTTGGAGAGGGCAAGCACTGTCGTCAGGTTTGGCTCGAGGCGCCTAAGCCTGTAGGGTGTGTAGGCCAGGGCTGTTTGGACAGTTGTCTGAAAACACAAACTCGGCTTATGTTTCGGGTCATAGGTATGGCAGGACTGATCCCCAGTCCATGAGTAGAACTCTTCAGGATATGAAAAAAGGGCGAGTGTGAGGCTCTTGCTCAAGTATTTATCTCTGGATATCATGCCATTCATGGTCATGAAATTTCCGGGTGACTTCATGGGAAAAGGACGAGTCTTACTCCCTGGGAGTTTGGCCCAATCCAAAGACTTTGGGGTCATTCTGCTGGATGGAAGAAGTCCGTTTTTTGTTGTTGTTTTGTTTTGTTTTGTTTTTCAAACTCAGGGGTCCCCCAAATGAGGGATTCCAGAGTAGAGCCCAGGAGAGGGGCGATTGGACAACCAGAAATCTGGTTAAAATTGGGACCTAGTGACAGCTAGACTTGGGTTTCAGGGCGAGGTCACGGCATGTACCCCCTGAAGATCTGAAGCAATATCTCCTGCATCTGAAGTCAGAGCGAGGATCAGACGTTGGCTCAGCTTGGACTTTCTGTTCATGACGGCCCCGTCATAAAGGGAGCCGAATCTCGAGGCCGTGGAGGTTTTCTCACGTTGGGAGTGGTGGGAAGCCCCCTCCAAGGATTCCTTCTGTGGGACAATTGAGACCTGTTGGACAGCTCCAGGACATCCCATATGGATGAGTCCAGACCAACGTTCGAGGATGGATGCCTGGGAAGCCCGCCTCACATTCCAATTGTCTCCTAGCGACAAGACAGTTTAGATCTGATGGCTCTGCGGGAGCAACCGGGGTGGTGAGTTGAAATGGACTTTCCTGAGGATGGGTCTAATGTGTGTTTGTGTCCATGAGGGCCTTGGAATGGGGCGGTGGCACCGGGACCCTGAAGTATTCTCCTAAGCTTTTGACATAGCTCCCATGCACAAGTTTCCTTGTGAAGACGAGGTTTGTTCTGATGGGTGCCTCAGGAAAACCACAATGCTGGTATTGGAATCCAGGGTTTTGAGGAGACATGCCTCTAAACCAAAGCAATGGATCCGATTTTGGCCAAGGTTCGGTCTGATTCAATCTTCTTCTCTGGGGACATCCATCTAGGGTATGAGTGGAGGAAGATGCTCAGCTGGTGACAGACTGACATTTTTTGTCCCGGGCGACCTATACTATTGGGATGGCCTCAGGCACTTTGGAGGGTTCTCCTAATTTGTACGATTTTGGACAATGGAATGGGCAGAAATCCCATGTATTGGTTAGGCAAAGTCCTAATGTGTGGCTCCAGGGTCCCCAGCCTGGATGGTGTGTGGCCCAGGACTTTGAGGACAGAAGTCTGAAAACACAAACTCAGCTTATGTTTGGGGACGTAGGTATGGCAGGCCCGATCTACAAACCATGAGAAGACATCTTCAGGATATGAAGAAAGTGTGAGTCTGACGCGCTTGCTCAAACTTTTGTCTCTGGATTTTGTTTCAGCGATGGCCTTGGAATGTTGAGGAGGCCTCATGGGCCATGGACGAATCTTGCTCTCTGTGGATTTGGACCGATCCCAATTGTTTTTCGTCAATCTGTTGGATGGAGTACTCCTTTCAGGGTTGTTACCTCAGGTGTCCCACCAAAAGAGGAGTTCCAAAGCACAGCCCTGTGGAAGAGTGAAGGGACAACCCGAACTATTGTTTAAAATTGGGGCCTAGGGGCATGGCAAGCCCAATATGCTTTCTCGTCATCCAGCCACTGAGAGGCCTTACCTGAGGACTGGGCTAAGGCTGAGGGTCACAATGTGTATTTGCCACCTATGTGGCCCGCGAGCAATGGCGGGGCCTCATTGGACACACTGGTATCCACTACACGGAACCTTATACAACAAGCCTACCACAAGGTTTCTTGCCATGGGGAAAGAGTTCTGATTTCTGCATAATTTTCAAACATGGGCAGTGATTGCAGATAAGGTCTACGTTCTAAATCCTGAAAACGGAGGCTGGGAAGAGATAACGACCTAAGGCAATGGCTGGTCCGATGTGCTCAGTGAGCGGCCAGCTGTATGGGTGGGGCCAGGATGTCCAGGCTCAGCCTCTGTCAGAAAGGGCATTATTGCCCAGGTCAGCCTATATATTTTGGGTACAGCCAAGTGGCGTGCAGGTTGATCTTCATTTGGGGTTTCTGGGTAGCCCCAGAAGGCAATGTTTTTCTTCTGGAGGGCAGGCAGAGTGCTGCATTATAATGCTGGATTGCAAAACTGGAGGGCGTGTGGGCCATTAGTATGAGGATGGAAGTCTGAGGACACAAGCTAGGCTTAGGTTTCTGGGTGAGGACATAGCAGGCACAATCTACAGACCTGAATCGAGATCTCGTGCATCTGAAGTGAGGGCGAGGATCAGACGATCTCTCAGGTTGGACATTCTGTCCCTGATGGCCCCTTTTTGAAGTGGGGAGTGGATCACGAGGCCATGGGGGTTTTCCCACGATGGGAGTTGTGAGAAGCTCCCAACTGCAAAGATTCTTCTGCAACAATTGAGACCTGTTGGTTGGCTCCAGGACAACGATTCCGAGGAGGGTTCTAAGGATGGATGGCTGGGTAGACCACCTCACTTTCCAATTGTCTCCAAGCAACAAGACAGGTTAGATCTGCTGGATCTGGGGGAGCAACCGAATACGCTGAGTTGAAATGGATTCTCCTGTGGATGGGTCCTAATATGATTGTGTGTCTATGGATACCGTGGAATGACGCGGTGGCACTGGGGCCATGAAAGGTTCTCCTAAACAGAGGCTTTGACATCACTCCCACGTGCAAGTTTCCCATGTATAGATGAGATTTGTTCTGGTGGGTGAGTCAAGAAACAGCCATATGCTGGTACTGAAATCCAGGCCTCTTAGGAGAGATGCCTGGAAACCAAAGCAATGGATCCCATTAGGGCCTAGGGGCCTGTTCGTTCCTTTTTACCTCTGGGGATGTTAGTCTACAAGTCTGAGTGTAGGTAGGTTCTCAGATGGGCTCACATTGCTCCTGTTTGTCCTGGGAAGCCACCACTATTGCGATGGCCTCAGGGACTTTGGAGGTTTATCCTATTAGTAGCGTTGTTGCCATTGGAATGGGCACACAGAATTCCCTTGGAGAGGGCAAGTACAGTCCTCAGCTTGGCTCCAGGGGCCTAAGCCTGTAGGCTGTGTAGGCCAGGGCTGTTTGGACAGTTGTCTGAAAACAGAAACTCGGCTTATGTTTCAGGTCATAGGTATGGCAGGACTGATCTACAGACCATGAGGAGAACTCTTTGGGATATGAAAATAGGGCGAGTGTGAGGCTCTTGCTCAAGTATTTATCTCTGGATATCATGCCATTCATGGCCATGAAATTTTCGGGTGAATTCATGGGAAATGGACGAGTCTTACTCCCTGGGGGTTTGGGCAATCCAAAGACTTTGGGGTCATTCTGTGGGACGGAAGAAGTCCGTTTTTTGTTGTTGTTGTTTTGATTTGTTTTGTTTTTCAAACTCAGGAGACCCACCAAATGAAGGATTCCAGAGTAGAGCCCGGGGGAGTTGTGACTGGACAACCAGAAATCTGGTTAAAAATTGGGGCCTAGGGACATGTCAAGCCCATTATGACATCTAATGGTCCAGCCACTGAGAGGACGTACTAGAGGACAGGACTCACGCTGAGGGTCACAATGCATGTTTATGCCCTCGTCGCACTCAAGAATGGGCGTGACCTCAGGGTGAATGCTGGTTTCTCCTACACTGAACGTAGGACAACATGGCAACCACAAGGTTTCTTGCCTTGGGTAAGCAGGAGTTCTGATTTCTGCATCACAGTCACCCCTGGGCATTGATTGGAGATAAGGTCTAGGTTCTGTAGCCTGAAAACTGAGGTGGGCAGAGATGATGACCTAAGGCCATGGCGGGTCTGATGTGCTCAGTGTGCGGTCAGCTGTCTGGGTGTTGCTCAGGAGGTCCCGGCTCAGGTTGTGTCAGACAGTGCATTACTGCCCAGGTTAGACTATATAATTTGGGTACATTCGAGTGCCGTGTAGGTTTATTCTCATTTAATGTGCCCGGGCAGCTCTTTAGGCAATATATTTTTTCTAGAGGGCAGGCAGAGTGCTGCAATGATGGTCCGGAATTGCCAAACTTGTAGGCTTCGGGGCCAGGAGTGTCAGGATGGAAGTCTGAGAACACAAGCTAGACTTGGGATTCAGGGCGAGGGCACGGCATGTATCCCCTGAAGATCTGAAGCAATATCTCATGCTTCTGAAGTCAGAGCGAGTACCAGACGTTGACTCAGCTTGGATTTTCTCTTCATGATGGCCCCTTCATGAAGGGAGCGGATTCTCGAGAGTGTGGAGGTTTTCCCACGTTGGGAATGGTGGGATGCCCCCTCCAAGGATTCCTTCTACGGGACAATTGAGACCTGTTGGACAGCTCCAGGACATCCCATATGGATGAGTCCAGACCAACGTTCGAGGATGGATGCCTGGGAAGCCTGCCTCGCATTCCAATTGTCTCCTAGCGACAAGACAGTTTAGATCTGATGGCTCTGCGGGAGCAACCGGGGTGGCTGAGTTGCAATGGACTTTCCTGAGGATGGGTCTAATGTGTGTTTGTGTCCATGAGGGCCTTGGAATGGGGCGGTGGCACCGGGACCCTGAGGTATTCTCCTAAGCTTTTGACATAGCTCCCATGCACAAGTTTCCTTGTGGAGACGAGTTTGGTTCTGATGGGTGCCACAGGAAAACCCCAATGCTGGTATTGGAAACCAGGGTTTTGAGGAGACATGCCTGTAAACCAAAGCAATGGATCCGATTTTGCCTATGGTCCTGTCTGGTTCAATCTTCTTCTCTGGGGACATCCAACTAGGGTATGAGTGGAGGTAGATGCTCAGATGGTGTCAGACTGCCCTTTTTTCTCCGGGGCGACCTATACTATTGGGATGGCCTCAGGCACTTTGGAGGGTTCTCCTAATTTGTACGATTTTGGACAATGGAATGGGCAGAATTCCCATGGATTGGGTAGGCCCAGTCCTAATGTGTGGCTCCAGGGTGCCCAGCCTGGATGGTGTGTGGCCCAGGATTTTGAGGACAGAAGTTTGAAAACACAAACTCAGCTTATGTTTGGGGACATAGGAATGGCAGGCCCGATCTACAAACCATGAGAAGACATCTTCAGGATATGAAGAAAGTGCGAGTCTGAGGCGCTTGCTCAGACTTTTGCTTTGGATTTTGTTTCAGCGATGGCCGTGGATTGTCGAGGAGGCCTCATGGGCCATGGAAGAATCTTCCTCTCTGTGGTTTTAGCCCAATCCCAATTATTTTTCGTCAATCTGTTGGATGGAGGACTCCTTTCAGGGTTGTTACATCAGGTGTCCCAACAAAAGAGGAATTCCAAAGCAGAGCCCTGGAGAAGAATGAAGGGACATCCCGAACTATGGTTAAAAATTGGGGCCTATGGGTATGGCAAGCCCAATATGCTGTCTCTTCATCCAGCCACTGAGAGGCCTTACCTGAGGACTGGGCTAAGGCTGTGGGTCACAATGTGAGTTTGCCACCTATGTGGCCCGCGAGCAATGGCGCCGCCTCATCGGACAAACAGGTTTCCACTACACTGAACGTTGGACAACAAGCCAACCACAAGATTCTTGCCATTGGGAAGGAGTTCTGATTTCTGCATCATTTTCAAACCTGGGCAGTGATTGGAGATAAGGTATAGGATCTGAATCCTGAAAACTGAGGTTGGGAAGAGAGAACGACCTAAGGCAATGGCTGGTCCTATGTGCTCAGTGAGCGGCAAGTTGTCTGGGTGGGCCCAGGAGGTCCAGGCTCAGGCTCTGTCAGAAAGGGCATTATTGTCCAGATCAGCCTACATATTTTGGGTACAGCCATGTGGCGTGCAGGTTGATCTTCATTTGGGGTTTCTGGGTAGCCCCAGAGGGCAATGTTTTTCTTTTGGAGGGAAAGCAGAGTGCTGCATTGTAATTCTGGATTGCCAAACTGGAGGGCTTGTGAGCCATTAGTCTGAGGACGGAAGTCTGAAGACACAAGCTAGGCTTAGGTTTCTGCATGAGGACATGGCAGGCACAATCTACAGACCTGAATCGAGATCTCGTGCACCTGAAGTCAGGGTGAGGATCAGACTATTTCTCAGGTTTGGCCCTGTCCAAAGAGTTTGGGGTAATTCTGTGGGATGGAAGAAGTCCGTTTTTTTTTTTTTTTGTTGTTGTTGTTGTTGTTTTGTTTTCTTTTTAAACCCCACCAAATGAGGGATTCCAGAGTAGATCCCTGGGGAGAGGCGACTGGACAACCAGAAATCTGGTTTAAATTTGGGGCCGAGGAAGATGTCAAGTCATTATGGCATCTAATTGTCTAGCCACTGAGAGGACGAACTAGAGGACAGGACTCACGCTGAGGGTCACAATGCGTGTTTATGCCCTCGTCGCACTCAAGAATGGGCGGGGCCTCATGGTGAATGCTGGTTTCCCCTACACTGAACGTTGGACAACATGCCAACCATAAGGTTTCTTGCCATGGGTAAGGAAGAGTTCTGATTTCTGCATCACACTCACCCCTGGGCAGTGATTGGAGATAAGGTCTAGGTTCTGAAGCCTGAAAACTGAGGTAGGGAAGAGATGATGACCTAAGGCCACGGCGGGTCTTATGGGCTCAGGGTGCGGTCAGCTCTCTGGGTGTTGTTCTGGAGGTTCCGGCTCAGGGTGCGTCAGACAGTGCATTACTGCCCAGGTTAGACTATATAATTTGGGTACATGAGAGTGCCGTGTAGGTTTATTCTCATTTAATGTGCCCGGGCAGCTCATTGGGCAATATTTTGTTTCTAGAGGGCAGGCAGAGTGCTGCAATGATGGTCCGGAATTGCCAAACTTGTGGGCTTCGATGTCAGGAATGTGAGGACGGAAGTCTGAGAACACAATCTCAGCTTAGGTTTGGGGATGTATGTATGAAGGCTCGATCTACAGACCGTGAGAATTTTCCGGGCTATGAACAAAGGGCGAGTATGTGGCGTTTGCTCAGGCTTTTGTCTCTGGATTTTGTGCCTACGGTGGCCGTGGAACGTCGGGGTGTCCTCAAGGGCCATGGACAAGTCTTTCTCTGGTGATTTGGCCTGATCCAAAGTGGTTGGGATCATTCTGTGGATGGGAAGAGTCCTTTCTGTATTTTTTTTTTTTACCTCAGGTGTCCCACCAAAGAGGGATTCCAGAGCAGTGCCCTGAGTAGCGGTGACTAGACATCTCTAACTCTGGTTGAGATTGGGGGACTAGGGGCTTGGCAAGCCCCATATGTGGGCTGTTGTTCTAGTCATTAAGAGGCTTTACATGAGGATAGGGCTCACGCTGAGGGTCACAATGTGTGTTTTTGCAAATTGTAGCCCTCAGGGATAGGTGGGGCCTCATAGTCCATGCTGCTTTCTCCTACAATGAACGTTGGACCACATGCCAACCACAAGGTTTCTTGCCATGGCGAAGGAGAAGTTCTGATTCTTGTATCACGTTCACTCCTGAGCAGTGACTGGAGATAAGGTCTAGGTTCTGAAGGTGAAAACTGATGTTGGGTAGAGATGATGGCCGAAAGCCATTGTGGGTTTGATATGCTCAGTGTACAGCCATCTGTCTGGGTGTTGGACTGGAGGTCTGCCTTCAGGCTGTGTCAGACAGGGATTTAGTGCACAGGCTAGATTGTATAATTGGGGTATGGTCGAGTGGCATGCAGGTTGTTACTCATTTGGCATTTCTGGTTAGCCCTATAGGGCAAAATTTTTCTTCTGGAGGGCAGGCAGAGTGCTGCATTGGGTCTCCAGAATTGCCAAACTGGAGGGGTGTGGCCAGGATTGTGAAGACAGAAGTCTGAGAACACAAGTTAGGCTTAGGTTTCGGGGCGAGGGCACAGCAGGCACACTCTCAAGTGCTGAATCGAGATCTCGTGCTTCTGAATTCAGGGCGCGGATCAGACTTTGGCTTACAAACACGGGCATCTGGGCCCATCTGAGCACCTACCGGCGCTCAGACCCGTAGACTGATGTCCCCAGAGGTAAAAAGGAACGAAGAGGCCCCTAGGCAACTATCGAATCCATTGCTTTGGTTTCCAGGCATCGCTCCTCAGAGGCCTGGGTTTCAATAACAGCATATGGCTGTTTCTTGACTCACCCATGAGAACAAATCTCATCTACACATGGGAAACTTACACGATGGAGCTGTGTGAAAGCCTCTCTTTAGGAGAACCCTTCAGGGCCCCAGTGCCACCGCTTCATTCCAAGATCTCCATAGACACAAAATCATATTAGGACATATCCACGGGAGAGTCCATTTCAAATCAGCCTCCTCGGTTACTCCCCCAGATCCAGCAGATCTAACCTGTCTTGTTGCTTGGAGACAATTGGAATGCGAGGTGGGCTACCCAGCCATCCATCCTTAGAAGCCTGCTCGGAATCGTTGTCCTGGAGCCAACCAACAGGTCTCAATTGTCCTGCAGAAGAATCTTTGCAGTTGGGAGCTTCTCACAACTCCGATCGTGGGAAAACCCCCATTGCCTCGTGATCCACCCCCATCCCCTTCAAGAAGGGTCCATCAGGTACAGAATGTCCAACCTGAGCGATCGTCTGATCCTCGCCCTGACTTGAGATGCACGAGATCTCGATACAGGTCTCACCCAAAAACATAGGCCTAGCTTGGGTTCTCAGACCTCCGTCCTCAGACTACTGGCCCACAAGCCCTCCAGTTTGGCAATCCAGAACTACAATGCAGCCCTCTGCCTGTTCTCCATAAGAAAAACATTGCCCTCTGGGGCTACCCAGAAAACCAAATGAGGATCAATTGCACGCCATTCGGATGTACCCCAAATATATAGGCTGACCTGGGCACTAATGCACTTTCTGAGACAGCCTGAGTCTGGACCTGCTGGCCCCACCCAGACAGCTTGCCGGACACTGAGCATATCGGACCTGCCATGGCCTTAGGTTGTCATCTCTTCTCAATCTCGGTTTTCAGGCTTCAGAACCTAGACCTTATCTCCAATCACGGACCGGGTTTGAAAATGATGCAGACATCAGAACTCTTTCCACATGGCAAGAAACATTGTGGTTGGCATGTTGTCCAAGGTTCAGTGTACTTGAAACCAGTGTGGCCCATGAGTCCCCGCCCATGCTTGCAGGCCACATTGGTCACAAACACACATTGTGACCCTCAGCCTGAGCCCAGTCCTCAGGTAAGGCCTCTCAATGGCTCTAAGGAGAGAGAGCATATTGGGCTTGCCATGCCCCTAGGCCCCAATTTTTAACTATATTTCGGGTTGTCCCTTCACTCTTCCCCAGGGCTCTGCTTTGGAATTCCTCTTTTAGTGGGACACCTGATGTAACAAACCTGAAAGGAGTCCTCCCATCCCACAGATTGACGAAAAACAACTGGGATTGGGCCAAATCCACAGAGAGCAAGATTTGTCCATGGCCCATGAGGCCTCCCAAACATTCCACGGCCATCGCTGATACAAAATCCAGAGACAAAAGCCTGAGCTTGCGCCTCAGACTCGCTCATTCTTCATATCCTGAAGAGTTCTTTAGATAAGTACCTACACGTCACTCGAATGCACCCAAAATATATAGTCTAACCTGGGCACTAATGCACTTTCTGACAACCTGAGCCCGGACCTCGTGACCAACACCCAGACAGCTGACCGAATACTGAGCACATCAGACCTGCCATGGCCTCAGGTCATCATCTTTTCCCTAAATCAGTTTTCAGGCTTCAGAACCTAGACCTTATCTCCAATCAGTGCGCAGGGGTGACTGTGATGCAGAAATCAGAACTCTTCCTTACCTATGGGAAGAAACCTTGTGGTTGGCATGTTGTCCAACGTAAAGTGTAGGAGAAACCAGCATTCACCCTGAGGCCCCGCCCATTCTTGAGTGCGACGAGGGCATAAACACGCATTGTGACCCTCAGCGTGAGTCCTGTCCTCTAGTACGTCCTCTCAGTGGCTAGACCATTAGATGTCATAATGGGCTTGACATGTCCCTAAGCCCCATTTTTTAACCAGATTTCTGGTTGTCCAGTCGCACCTCCCCAGGGCTCTACTCTGGAAATCCCTCAATTGGTGGGACACCTGAGGTTGAAAAACAAAACAAAACAAATCAACAACAACAGAACAACGCACTTCTTACATCCCACAGGATGACCCCAAACTCTGGACGGGGCCAAACTCGCAGAGAGTAAGACTCATGCAGATCCCAGGAAGTCACCTGGAAATTTCACGACCATGAGTGACACGATATCCAGAGACAAAAACTTGAGCAAGAGCCTCACACTTGCCCTTTTTTCATATCCCGAAGAGTTTTCCTCATGGTCTGTAGATCAGCCCTGCCATACATATGACCCAAAACATAAGTCGAGTTTGTGTTTTCAGACAAATGTCCAAACAGCCGTGGCCTACACACCCTACAGGCTCAGGCCCCTGGAGCCAAACCTGACGACTGTGCTTGCCCTCTCCAAGGGAATTGTATGTGCCCATTCAATGGCCACAACCCTACTAATAGGATAAACCTCCAAAGTCCCTGAGGCCATCCCAATATTTGTGGCTTCCCAGGACAAACAGGGGCAATCTGGGCCCATCTGAGCACCTACCTGCACTCAGACCCATAGACTGATGTCCCCAGATGTAAAAAGGAACGAAAAGGCCCCTAGGCTCCTATCGGATCCATTCCTTTAGTTTCCAGCTATCTCCCCTCAGAGGCCTGGATTTCAATAACAGCATATGGCTCTTCTTGACTCACCCATCAGAACAAATCTCATCTACACATGGGAAACATTCACGATGGACCTGAGTGAAAGCCTCTCTTTACGAGAACCCTTCAGGGCCCCAGTGCCACCGCTTCATTCCAAGGTCTCCATAGACACAAAATCATATTAGGACACATCCACGGGAGAGTCCATTTCAACTCAGCCACCTCGGTTGCTACCCCAGATCCAGCAGATCTAACTTGTCTTGTTGCGTGGATACAATTGGAATGCGAGGTGGGCTACCTAGCCATCCATCCTTAGAACACTGCTCGGAATCGTTGTCCTGGAGACAACCAATAGGTCTCAATTGTCCTGCTGAAGAATCTTTGCACTTGGGAGCTACTCACAACTACCATCGTGGGAAAACGCCCATGACCTCGTGATCCACCCCCCCTTCAGGAAGAGGCGATCAGGGACAGAATGTCCAACCTGAGCGATCGTCTGATCCTCGTCCTGACTTCAGATGCACGAGATCTCGAACAGGTCTGTGGATTGTGACTGCCATATCATTACCCAGAAACCTAGGCCTAGCTTGGGTTTTCAGACTTCCGTCATCAGACTGCTGGCCCACAAGCCCTTCAGTTTGGCAATCCAGAACTACAATGCAGCACTCTACCTGCCCTCCAGAAGTAAAACATTGCCTTCCGGGGCAACCCAGAAACCCCAAATGAGGATCAACCTGCACGCCATTCCACTCTACCCCAAATATATAGGCTGTCCTGGGCACTAATGCACTTTCTGATGCAGCCTGAGCCTGGACCTCCTGGCCCCACACAGAGAGCTGGCCGAACACTGAGCACATCGGACCCGCCATGGCCTTAGGTCGTCATCTCTCCTCAACCTCGGTTTTCAGGCTTCAGAACCTAGACCTTATCTCCAATCACGCCCCGGGTTTGAAAAGGATGCAGAAATCAGAACTCTTTCCCCATGGCAAGAAAACTTGTGGTTGGTATGTTGTCCAAGGTTCAGTGTAGTTGAATCCGGTGTGGCCCATGAGTCCCCGCCCATGCTTGCGGGCCACATTGGTCACAAACACACATTGTGACCCTCATCCTGAGCCCAGGCCTCAGGTAAGGCCTCTCAGTGGCTGGATGGAGAGACAGCATATTGGTCTTGCCATGCCCCTAGGCCCCAATTTTTAACCATAGTTCGGGTTGTCACTTCACTCTTACCTAGGGCTCTGCTTTGGAATTCCTCTTTTGGTGGGACACCTGAGGTAGCAAACCTGAAAGGAGTCCTCTCATCCCACAATTGACGAAAAACATTGGGATCGGGCCAAGTCATCAGAGAGCAAGATTCGTCCATGGCCCATGAGGCCTCCCAAAATTTCCATGGCCATCGCTGATACAAAATCCAGAGACAAAAGCCTGAGCATGCGCCTCAGACTCGCACAATCTTCATATCCTGAAGAGTTCTTCAGATAAGAACTTACACGACACTCGAATGCACCCAAAATATATAGTCTAACCTGGGCACTAATGCACTGTCTGACAACCTGAGCCCGGGGCTCATGAGCAACACCCAGACAGCTGACTGCACACTGAGCACATCTGACCCGCCATGGCCTTAGGTCATCATCTATTCCCTACCTCAGTTTTCAGGCTTCAAAAGTTATACCTTATCTCCAATCACTTCCCAGGGATGACTGTGATGCAGAAATCAGAACTCTTCCTTACCCATGGCAAGAAACCTTGTGGTTGGCATGTTGTCCAACGTTCAGTGTAGGAGAAACCAGCATTCACCCTGAGGCCCCCCCCATTCTTCAGTGCGACGAGGGCATAAACACGTATTGTGATCCTCAGCGTGAGTCCTGTCCTCTAGTACGTCCTCTCAGTGGCTGGACCATTAAATGTCATAATGGGCTTGACATGTCCCTAGGCCCCAATTTTTAACCAGATTTCTGGTTGTCCAGTCGCCTCTCCCCAGGGCTCTACTCTGGAATCCCTCATTTGGTGGGACACCTGATGTTGAAAAACAAAACAAAACAAATCAACAACAACAGAACAAAGGACTTCTTCCATCCTACAGAATGACCCCAAATTCTTTGGACGGGGCCAAACACCCAGAGAGTAAGAGTCTTCCATTTCCCATGAAGTCACCCGGGAATTTCACGGCCATCACTGACACGATATCCAGAGACAAAAACTTGAGCAAGAGCCTCACACTCGCCCTTTTTTCATATCCCGAAGAGTTCTCCTCATGGTCTGTAGATCAGTCCTGCCATACCTATGACCCGAAACATAAGCCGAGTTTGTGTTTTCAGACAGCTGTCCAAACATCCCTGGCCTAAACACCCTACAGGCTCAGGCCCCTGGAGCCAAACAACGACGACTGTGCTTGCCCTCTCCAAGAGAATTGTATGTGCCCATTCCAATGGCGAAAACCCTACTAATAGAATAAACCTCCAAAGTCCCTGAGGACATCCCAATATTTGTGGCTTCCCAGGACAAACAGAGGGAATCTGGGCCCATCTGAGCACCTACCGGCACTCAGACCCGTAGACTGATGTCCCCAGAGGTAAAAAGGAACGAACAGGCCCCTAGGCACCTAACGGATCCATTGCTTTGGTTTCCAGGCATCGCTCCTCAGATGACTGGATTTCAATAACAGCATATGGCTGTTTCTTGACTCACCCATCAGAACAAATCTCATCTACACCTAGGAAACTTGCACGATGGAGCTGAGTGAAAATCTCTCTTTAGGAGAACCCTTCAGGGCCCCAGTGCCACTGCTTCATTCCAAGGTCTCCATAGACACAAAATCATATTAGGACACATCCACAGGAGAGTCCATTACAACTCAGCCTCCTCGGTTGCTCCCCCAGGTCCAGCACATCTAACCTGTCTTGTTTCTTGGACACAATTCGAATGCGAGGTGGGCTACCCAGCCATCCATCCTTAGAACCCTGCTTGGAAATGTGGTCCTTGTGCCAACCAACAGGTCTCAAATGTCCTGTAGAAGAATCTTTGCAGTTGGGAGTTCACACAAATCCCATCGTGGGAAAACCCCCATGGCCTCGTGATGCACCCCCCCTTCAAGTAGGGGCCATCAGGGTCAGAATGTCCAACCTGAGCGATCGTCTGATCCTCCCCCTGTCTTCAGATGACAAGATCTCGATTCAGGTCTCACCCAGAAACCTAGGCCTAGCTTGGGTTCTCAGACTTCCGTACTCAGACTATTGGCCCAGAAGCCCTCCGGTTTGGCAATCCAGAACTAAAATGCAGCACTCTGCCTGCCCTCCAGAAGAAAAACATTGCACTCTGGGGCTACCCAGAAACCCCAAATGAGGATCAACCTGCACGCCATTCGGCTGTACCCCAAATATATAGGATGACCTGGGCACTAATGCCCTTTCTGACACAGCCTGAGTCTGTACCTCCTGGCCCCCACCAGACAGCTTGCCGCACACTGCGCACATCGGACCCGCCATGGCCTTAGGTCGCCATCTCTTCTCAATCTCGGTTTTCAGGCATCAGAACCTAGACCTTATCTCCAATCACGGCCCGGTTTGAAAATGATGCAGAAATCAGAACTATTTCCCTATGTCAAGAAACCTTGTGTTTGGCATGTTGTCCAAGTTTCAGTGTACTTGAAATCAGTGTGGCCCATGAGGCCGCGCCCATGCTTGAGGGCCACATTGGTCACAAACACACATTGTGACCCTCAGCCTGAGCCCAGTCCTCAGGTAAGGCCTCTCAGTGGCTGGATGGAGGGACAGCATATTGGGCTTGCCATGCCCCTAGGCCCCAATTTTTAACCATAGTTCGGGTTGTCCCTCCATCTTCCCCAGGGCTCTGCTTTGTATTCCTCTTTTGGTGGGACACCTGAGGTAACACACCTGAAAGGAGTCCCCCCATCCCACAGAATGACGAAAAACAATTGGGATCGGGCCATGTCCACAGAGAGCAAGATTCGTCCATGGCCCATGAGGCCTCCCCAACATGCCACGGCCATCGCTGATACAAAATCCAGAGACAAAACCTTAGCACGCGCCTCAACTCGCGCATTCTTCATATCCTGAAGAGTTCTTCAGATAAGAACCTACACGGCACTCGAATGCACCCAAAATATATAGTCTAACCTGGGCACTAATGCACTGTCTGACAACCTGAGCCTGGACCTCATGACCAACACCAAGACAGCGGACCGCACACTAAGCGCATCAGACCCGCCATGGCCTTAGGTCATCATCTCTTCCCTACCTCAGTATTCAGGCTTCTATACCTAGACCTTATCTCCAATTACTGCCCAGGGTTGACTGTGATGCAGAAATCAGAACTCTTCCTTACCCATGGCAAGAAACATTGTGGTTGGCATGTTGTCCATCATTCAGTGTATGAGAAACAGGCATTCACCGTGAGGTCCCGCCCATTCTTGAGTGCGACGAGGGCATAAACACGCATTGTGACCCTCAGCGTGAGTCCTGTCCTCTAGTACGTCCTCTCAGTGGCTGGACCATTAGATGTCATAATGGGCTTGACATGTCCCTAGGCCCCAAATTTTAACCAGATTTCTGGTTGTCCAATCGTGCCTCCCCAGGGCTCTACTCTGGAATCCCTCATTTGTTGGGACACCTGAGATTGAAAAACAAAACAAAACAAATCAACAACAACAGAACAACGCACTTCTTCCATCCCACAGAATGACCCCAAACTCCTTGGACGGGGCCAAACCCCCAGAGAGTAAGACTCGTCCATTTCCCATGAAGTCACCCGGAAATTTCACGACCATGTGTGACACGATATCCAGACAAAAACTTGAGCAAGAGCCTCACAGTCGCCCTTTTTTCATATCCCGAAGAGTTCTCCTCATGGTCTGTAGATCAGTCCTGCCATACATATGACCCGAAACATAAGCCGAGTTTGTGTTTTCAGACAACTGTCCAAACAGCCCTGGCCTACACACCCTACAGGCTTAGGCCCCAGGAGCCAAACCTGACGACTGTGTTTTTCCTCTCCAAGGGAATTGTATGTGCCCATTCCAATGGCCACAACCCTATAAATAGGATAAACCTCCAAATTCCCTGAGGCCATCCCAATATTTGTGGCTTCCCAGGACAAACAGGGGCAATCTGGGCCCATCTGAGCACCTACCGGCACTCAGACCCGTAGACTGATGTCCCCAGAGGTAAAAAGGAACGAACAGGCCCCTAGGCACATATCGCATATATTGCTTTGGATTCCAGGCATCTCTCCTCAGAGGCCTGGATTTCAATAACACCATATGGCTGTTTTTTGTCTCATCCATCAGAACTAATCTCATCTACACATGGGAAACTTGCACGATGGAGCTGTGTGAAAGCCTCTCTTTAGGAGAACAATTCAGAGCCCCTGTGCCACCGCTTCATTCCAAGGTCTCCATAGACACAAAATCATATTAGGACACATCCACGGGAGAGTCCATTTCAACTCAGCCTCTTCGGTTGTTCCACGAGATCCAGCAGATCTAACCTGTCTGGTTTCCTGGAGACAATTGGAATGCGAGGTGGACTACGAAGCCATCCATCCTTAGAACCCTGCTCGGAATCGTTTCCTGGAGCCAACCAACAGGTCTCAATTTTCCTGCAGAAGAAACTTTGCAGTTGGGATCTTCTCACAACTCCCATCGTGGGAAAACCCCCAAGGCTTCGTGATCCACCCCCCCCTTCAAGAAGGGGCCATCAGGGACCGAATGCCCCACGAGAGCGATCGTCTGATCCTCGGCCTGACATTAGATGCACGAGATCTCGTTTCAGGTCTGTAGATTGTGCCTGCCATATCCTCACCCAGAAACCTAGGCCTAGCTTGGGTTCTCAGACTTCCGTCCTCAGACTACTGGCCCACAAGCCCTCCAGTTTGGCAATCCAGAACTACAATGCAGCATTCTGCGTGACCTCCAGAAAAAAAACATAGCGCTCTGGGGTACCCAGAAACCACAAATGAGGATCAACTTGCATGCCTTTTGCCTGTACCCCAAATATATAGGCTGACCTGAGCACTAGTGCCCTTTCTGACACAGCCTGAGACTGGAACTCAGGCCCCACCCAGACAGCTGGCCGCACACTGAGCACTTCGGACCCGTCATGGCCTTAGTTCGTCATCTCTTCCAAACCTCGGTTTCAGGCTTCAGAACCTAGACCTTATCTCCAATCACCGCCCGGGTTTGAAAATGATGCAGGAATCAGAACTCTTTCCCCATGACAAGAAATCTTGTGGTTGGCATGTTGTCCAAAGTTCGGTGTAGTTGAAACCAGTGTGGCCCATGAGGCCCCGCCCATGTTTGCTGGCCATATTGGTCACAAACACACATTGTGACCCTCAGTCTGAGCACAGGCCTCATGTAAGGCCTCTCAGTGGCTGGATGGAGAGACAGCATGTTGGGCTTGCCATGCCCCTAGGCCGCAAGTTTTAAACATAGTTCGGGTTGTCCCTTCACTCTTCCACAGGGCTCTGCTTTGGAATTCCTCTTTTGGTGGGACACCTGAGGTAAAAAACCTGAAAGGAGTCCTCCCATCCCACAGATTAACAAAAAACAATTGGGATCGGGCCAAGTCCACAGAGAGCAAGATTCGTCCATGGTCCATGAGGCCTCCCCAACATTCCACGGCCATCTCTGATACAAAATCCAGAGACAAAAGCCTGAGCCCGTGCTTCAGACTCGCGCATTCTTCATATCCTGAAGAGTTCTTCAGATAAGAACTTACACGGCACTCGAATGCACCCAAAATATATAGTCTAAACGGGGCACTAATGCACTGTCTGACAACCTGAGCCCGGACTTCGTGAACCAACACCCAGACAGCTGACCGCACACTGAGCTCATCAGACCCGCCATAGCCTTAGGTCATCATCTCTTCCCTACCTCAGTTTTCAGGCTTCAGAACCTAGACCTTATCTCCAATCACTGCCCAGGGTTGACTGTGATGCAGAACTCAGAACTCTTCCTTACCCATGGCAAGAAACCTTGTGCTTGGTATGTTGTCCAACGTTCAGTGTAGGAGAAACCAGCATTCATCCTGAGGCCCCGCCCATGGTAGAGTGCAACGAGGGCATAAACATGCATTGTGACCCTCAGCGTGAGTCCTGTCCTCTAGTACGTCCTCTCAGTGGCTGGATCATTAGATGTCATAATGGGCTTGACATGTCCCTATGCCCCAATATTTAACCAGATTTCTGGTTGTCCATTCGCCCTTCCCAAGGGCCCTACTCTGGAATCCCTCATTTGGTGGGACACCTGAGGTTGAAAAACAGAACAAAACAAATCAACAACCACAGAACACGGACTTTTTCCATCCCACAGAATGACCCCAAACTCTTTGGATGGGGCCAAACCCCCAGAGAGTAAGACTCGTCCATTTAACATGAAGTTACCCGGAAATTTCACGACCATGTGTGACACGATATCCAGAGACAAAAACTTGAGCAAGAGCCTCACACTCGCCCTTTTTTCATATCCCAAAGTGTTCACCTCATGGTCTGTAGATCAGTCCTGCCATACCTATGACCCGAAACTTAAGCCGAGTTTGTGTTTTCAGACAACTTTCCAAACAGCCCTGGCCTAAACACCCTACAGGCTCAGGCCCCTGGAGCCAAACCTGAAGACTGTGATTGCCTTCTCCAAGGGAATTGTGTGTTCCCATTCCAATGGCCACAACCCTCCTAAGAGTATAAACCTCCAAAGTCCCTGAGGCCATCCCAATATTGCGGCTTCCCAGGACAAATGGGGCCATCTGGGCCCATCTGAGCACCTACATGCTCTCAGACCCTTAGACTGATGTGCCCAGAGGAAAAAAGGAACGAACAGGCCCCTAGGCACCTATTGCATCCATTGCTTTGGTTTCCAGGCATCTCTCCTCAGAGGCCTGGCTTTCAATAACAGCATATGGCTGTTTCTTGACTCACCCATCAGAACAAATCTCATCTACACATGGGAAACTTGCACGATGGAGCTGTGTGAAAGCCTCTCTTTAGGAGAACCCTTCAGGGCCCCAGTGCCACCGCTTCATTCCAAGGTCTCCAGACACAAAATCATATTAGGACACATCCACGGGAGAGTCCATTTCAACACAGCCACCTCAGTTGCTCCCCCAGATCCAGTAGATCTAACCTGTTTTCTTGCTTGGAGACAATTGGAATGCGAGGTTGGCTACCCAGCCATCCATCCTTAAAACCCTGCTCAGAATCATTGTCCTGGAGCCAACCAAGAGGTCTCAATTGTCCTGTAGAAGAATCTTGCAGTTGGGAGCTTCTCACAACTCCCATCGTGGGAAAACCCCCTTGGCCTCGTGATCCACACGCCCTTCAAGAAAGGGGGCCTCAGGGACAGAATGTCCAACCTGAGTGAACTCTGATCATCGCTGTGACTTCAGATGCACGAGATCTCGATTCAGGTCTGTAGATTGTGCATGCCATATCCTCAACCAGAAACCAAGGCCTAGCTTGGGTTCTCAGACTTCCGTCCTCAGACTACTGGCCCACAAGACCTCCAGTTTAGCAATCCAGAACTACAATGCAGCACTCTGCCTGCCCTCCAGAATAAAAACATTGCCCTCTGGGGCTACCCAGAAACCCCCAATGAGGATCAATCTGCACGCCATTCGGCTCTACCCCAAATATATAGGCTGACCTGGGCACTAATGCCCTTTCTGACACAGCCTGATCCTGGACCTCTGGGCCTCACCCAGACAGCTGGCCTTACACTGAGCATATCGGACCCGCCATGGCCTTACGCCGTCATCTCTTCTCAACCTCGGTTTTTAGGCTTCAGAACGTAGACCTTATCTCCAATTATGTCCCGGGTTTGAAAATGATGCAGAAATCAGAACGCTTTCCCCATGGCAAGAAACCTTGTGGTTGGCATGTTGTCCAAGGTTCAGTGTACTTGAAACCAGTGTGGCCCATGAGGCCCTGCCCATGCTTGCGGGCCACATTGGTCACAAACACACATTGTGACCCTCAGCCTGAGCCCAGTCCTCAGGTAAGGCCTCTCAGTGGCTGGATGGAGGGACAGCATATTGGGCTTGCCATGCCCCTAGGCCCCCTTTTTTTACCATAGTTCGGGTTGTCCCTTCACTCTTCCCCAGGGCTCTGATTTGGAATTCCTCTTTTGGTCGGACACCTGAGGTAACAAACCTAAAAGGAGTCCTCCCATCCCACAGATTGACGAAAAACAATTGGGATCGGGCAAAGTCCACAGAGAGCAAGATTCGTCCATGGCCCATGAGGCCTCCCCAACATTCCACGGCCATCGCTGATACAAAATCCAGAGACAAAAGCCTGAGCACGCGCCTCAGACTCGCTCATTCTTCATATCCTGAAGAGTTGTTCTGTTAAGAACCTACACGGCACTCGAAGGCACCCAAAATATATAGTCTAACCTGGGCACTGATGCACTGTCTGACAACCTGAGCCCGGGCCTCGTGACCAACACCCAGACAGCTGACCGCACACTGAGCTCATCAGACACGCCATGGCCTTATGTCATCATCTCTTCCCTACCTCAGTTTTCAGGCTTCAGAACCTAGACCTTATCTCCAATCACACCCAAGGGTCACTGTGATGCAGAAATCAGAACTCTTCCTTACCCATGGCAAGAGACCTTGTGGTTGGCATGTTGTCCAAGTTCATTGTAGGAGAAACCAGCATTCACCCTGAGTCCCCGCCCATTCTTGAGTGCGAGGAGGGCATAAACACGCATTGTGACCCTCAGTGTGAGTCCTGTCCTCTAGTACGTCCTTTCAGTTGCTGGACCATTAGATGTCATAATGGGCTTGACATGTCCCTAGGCCCCAATTTTTAATCAGATTTCTGGTTGTCCAGTCGCCCCTCCCCAGGGCTCTACTCTGGAATCCCTCATTTGCTGGGACCCCTGAGGTTGAAAAACAAAACAAAAGAAATCAACAACAACCAAACAACGGACTTCTTCCATCCCACAGAATGACCCCAAACTCTTGGACGGGTCAAATCCCGAGAGAGTAAGACTCACCATTTCCCATGAAGTCACCCGGAAATTTCACGACCATGAGTGACACGATAACCAGAGATAAAAACTTGAGCAAGAGCCTCACACTCGCCCTATTTTCATATCCCGAAGAGTTCTCCTCATGGTCTGTAGATCAGTCCTGCCATACCTATGACCCGAAACATAAGCCGAGTTTGTGTTTTCAAACAACTGTCCAAACAGCCCTGGCCTACACACCCTACAGGCTCAGGCCCCTGGAGCCAAACCTGACGACTGTGCTTGCCCTCTCCAAGGGAATTGTGTGTGCCCATTCCTATGGCCACAACCCAACTAAGAGGATAAACCTCCAAAGTCCCTGAGGCCATCCCAATATTTGTGGCTTCCCAGGACAAACAGGGGCAATCTGGGCCCATCTGAGCACCTACCGGCACTCAGACCCGTAGACTGATGTCCCCAGAGGTAAAAAGGAACGAACAGGCCCCTAGGCACATATCCGATCGATTGCCTTGGTTTCCAGGCATCTCTCCTCAGAGGAATGGATTTCAATGACAGCATATGGCTGTTTCTTGACTCACCCATCAGAACAAATCTCATCTACACATGGGAAACTTGCACGATGGAGCTGTGTGAAAGCCTCTCTTTAGGAGAACCCTTCAGGGCCCCAGGGCCACCGCTTCATTCCAAGGTCTCCATAGACATATTATCATATTAGGACACATCCACGGGAGAGTCCATTTCAACTCAGCCTCCTCGGTTGCTCCCCTAGATCCAGCAGATCTAACCTGTCTTGTTGCTTGCAGACAATTGGAATGCGAGGTGGGCTACCCAGCCATCCATCCTTAGAACCCTGCTCGGAATCGTTGTCCTGGAGCCAACCAACAGGTCTCAATTGTCCTGCAGAAGAATCTTTGCAGTTGGGAGCTTCTCACAACTCCCATCGTGGGAAAACCCGCATGGCCTCGTGATCCACGCCCCCCTTCAGGAAGGGGCCATCAGGGAGAGAATGTCCAACCTGAGCGAACGTCTGATCCTCGCCCTGACTTCAGATGCACGAGATCTAGATTCCGGTCTCACCCAGAAACCTAGGCCTAGCTTGGGTTCTCAGACTTCCATCCTCAGACTACTGGGCCACATGCCCTCCAGTTTGGCAATCCAGAACTACAGTGCAGGACTCTGCCTGCCCTCCAGAAGAAAAACATTGCCGTCTGGGGCTACCCAGAAACCCCAAATGAGATTCAACCTGCACGCCATTTGGCTGTACCCCAAATATATAGGCTGACCTGGGCACTAATGCCCTTTCTGAGACAGCCTGAGTCTGGACCTCCTGGCCCCACCCAGACAGCTGGCCGCACACTGAGCTCATATGACCTGCCATGGCCTTAGGTCTTCATCTCTTCTCAATCTCGGGTTTCAGGCTTCAGAACCTAGACAGTATCTCCAATCACGGCCCGGGTATGAAAATGATGCAGAAATCAGAACGCTTTCCCCATGGCAAGAAACCTTGTGGTTGGCATGTTGTCCAAGGTTCAGTGTACTTGAAACCAGTGTGGCCCATGAGGCCCCGCCCATGCTTGCGGGCCACATTGGTCACAAACACACATTGTGACCCTCAGCCTGAGCCCAGTCCTCAGGTAAGGCCTCTCAGTGGCTGGATGGAGGGACAGCATATTGGGCTTGCCATGCCCCTAGGCCCCCTTTTTTAACCATAGTTCGGGTTGTCCCTTCACTCTTCCCCAGGGCTCTGCTTTGGAATTCCTCTTTTGGTCGGACACCTGAGGTAACAAACCTAAAAGGAGTCCTCCCATCCCACAGATTGACGAAAAACAATTGGGATCGGGCCAAGTCCACAGAGAGCAAGATTCGTCCATGGCCCATGAGGCCTACCCAACATTCCACGGCCATCGCTGATACAAAATCCAGAGACAAAAGCCTGAGCACGCGCCTCAGACTCGCTCATTCTTCATATCCTGAAGAGTTCTTCATATAAGAACCTACACGTCACGCGAAGGCACCCAAAATATATAGTCTAACCTGGGCTCTAATGCACTGTCTGACAACCTGAGCCCAGACCTCGTGACCAACACCCAGACAGCTGACCGCACACTGAGCACATCAGACCCGCCACGGCCTTAGGTCATCATCTCTTACCTACCTCAGTTTTCAGTCTTCAAAACCTAGACCTTATCTCCACTCACTGCCCAGGGGTGACTATGATGCAGAAATCAGAACTCTTCCTTACCCAAGGCAAGAAACCATGTGGATGGCATGTTGTCCAACGTTCAGTGTAGGAGAAACCAGCCTTCACCCTGACGCCCCGCCCATTCTTGAGTGCGATGAGGGCATAAACACGCATTGTGACCCTCAGTGTCAGTCCTGTCCTCTAGTACGTCCTCTCAGTGGCTGGACCATTAGATGTCATAATGGGCTTGACATGTCCCTAGGCCCCAATTTTTAACCAGATTTCTGGTTGTCCAGTCGCCCCTCCCAGGGCTCTACTCTGGAATCCCTCATTTGCTGGGACACCTGAGGTTGAAAAACAAACAAAACAAATCAATAACTACAGAACAACGGACTTCTTCCATCCCACAGAATGACCCCAAACTCTTTGGACGGGGCCAAACCCCCAGAGAGTAAGACTCGTCCATTTCCCATGAAGTCACACGGAAATTTCACGACCATGAGTGACACGATAACCAGAGATAAAAACTTGAGCAAGAGCCTCACACTCGCCCTATTTTCATATCCCGAAGAGTTCTCCTCATGGTCTGTAGATCAGTCCTGCCATACCTATGACCCGAAACATAAGCCGAGTTTGTGTTTTCAAACAACTGTCCAAACAGCCCTGGCCTACACACCCTACAGGCTCAGGCCCCTGGAGCCAAACCTGACGACTGTGCTTGCCCTCTCCAAGGGAATTGTGTGTGCCCATTCCTATGGCCACAACCCAACTAAGAGGATAAACCTCCAAAGTCCCTGAGGCCATCCCAATATTTGTGGCTTCCCAGGACAAACAGGGGCAATCTGGGCCCATCTGAGCACCTACCGGCACTCAGACCCGTAGACTGATGTCCCCAGAGGTAAAAAGGAACGAACAGGCCCCTAGGCACATATCCGATCCATTGCTTTGGTTTCCAGGCATCTCTCCTCAAAGGAATGGATTTCAATAACAGCATATGGCTGTTTCTTGACTCACCCATCAGAACAAATCTCATCTACACATGGGAAACTTGCACGATGGAGCTGTGTGAAAGCCTCTCTTTAGGAGAACCCTTCAGAGCCCCAGGGCCACCGCTTCATTCCAAGGTCTCCATAGACATATTATCATATTAGGACACATCCACGGGAGAGTCCATTTCAACTCAGCCTCCTCGGTTGCTCCCCCAGATCCAGCAGATCTAACCTGTCTTGGTGCTTGCAGACAATTGGAATGCGAGGTGGGCTACCCAGCCATCCATCCTTAGAACCCTGCTCGGAATCGTTGTCCTGGAGCCAACCAACAGGTCTCAATTGTCCTGCAGAAGAATCTTTGCAGTTGGGAGCTTCTCACAACTCCCATCGTGGGAAAACCCGCATGGCCTCGTGATCCACGCCCCCCTTCAGGAAGGGGCCATCAGGGACAGAATGTCCAACCTGAGCGATCGTCTGATCCTCGCCCTGACTTCAGATGCACGAGATCTAGATTCCGGTCTCACCCAGAAACCTAGGCCTAGCTTGGGTTCTCAGACTTCCATCCTCAGACTACTGGCCCACATGCCCTCCAGTTTGGCAATCCAGAACTACAGTGCAGCACTCTGCCTGCCCTCCAGAAGAAAAACATTGCCGTCTGGGGCTACCCAAAACCCCAAATGAGATTCAACCTGCACGCCATTCGGCTGTACCCCAAATATATAGGCTGACCTGGGCACTAATGCCCTTTCTGAGACAGCCTGAGTCTGGACCTCCTGGCCCCACCCAGACAGCTGGCCGCACACTGAGCTCATATGACCTGCCATGGCCTTAGGTCTTCATCTCTTCTCAATCTCGGGTTTCAGGCTTCAGAACCTAGACAGTATCTCCAATCACGGCCCGGGTATGAAAATGATGCAGAAATCAGAACGCTTTCCCCATGGCAAGAAACCTTGTGGTTGGCATGTTGTCCAAGGTTCAGTGTACTTGAAACCAGTGTGGCCCATGAGGCCCCGCCCATGCTTGCGGGCCACATTGGTCACAAACACACATTGTGACCCTCATCCTGAGCCCAGTCCTCAGGTAAGGCCTCTCAGTGGCTGGATGGAGGGACAGCATATTGGGCTTGCCATGCCCCTAGGCCCCCTTTTTTAACCATAGTTCGGGTTGTCCCTTCACTCTTCCACAGGGCTCTGATTTGGAATTCCTCTTTTGGTCGGAGACCTGAGGTAACAAACCTAAAAGGAGTCCTCCCATCCCACAGATTGACGAAAAACAATTGGGATCGGGCAAAGTCCACAGAGAGCAAGATTCGTCCATGGCCCATGAGGCCTCCCCAACATTCCACGGCCATCGCTGATACAAAATCCAGAGACAAAAGCCTGAGCACGCGCCTCAGACTCGCTCATTCTTCATATCCTGAAGAGTTCTTCAGATAAGAACCTACACGTCACGCGAAGGCACCCAAAATATATAGTCTAACCTGGGCACTAATGCACTGTCTGACAACCTGAGTCCGGATCTCGTGAAGTCTGTGCTTGCCCTCTCCAAGGGAATTGTATGTGCCCATTCCAATGGCCACAAACCTACTAATAGGATAAACCTCCAAAGTCCCTGAGGCCATCCGTATATTTGGGGCGTCCCAGGACAAACAGGGGCAATCTTGGCCCATCTGAGCACCTACCGGCACTCAGACCCGTAGACTGATATCCCCAGAAGTAAAAAGGAACGAACAGGCCCATAGGCACCTATCGGATCCATTGCTTTGGTTTCCAGGCATCTCTCCTTAGAGATCCTTAGAACTCTTAGAATCCTGCTCTTGCGTCGTTCCTTATGGGACATCCTTGAGCCATCCAACAGGTCTCGACTGTCTCACAGGAGTCCTTGTGCATGGACCACCTCACAACTCATATCATGGAAAGTTTCCAAGGTCACATGATGCCCCCAATCTTCATGAAGGCGGATCATGGAAAGAAACTGCAACCTGACCCAACGGCTGATCTTCACCTTGACTTCAGATGCACGAATCTTGATTAAGCTCTTCAGAGTGTACCTGCTATGCCCTCACCCCAAAACCTAAGCATAGCTAGTGTTCTCAGACTTCCGTCCTCACTCTCCTGTACTATACGCCCTCCATTTTGGGATTTCCGATGACACAGTGCTGCACTCTGCCTGCCCTCTAGAAGAAAAACGTTACCCTATGGGTGTACCCAGAAACCTCAAATGAGGATAAACCTGCATGCCACTCAACTGTACACCAATTATATAGTCTAGCCTGTGCACTAATGCCCTGTCTGACACAACGTGAGGCCTGAATTCCCAACCGACACCCAGACAGCTTGCCGTACACTGAGAACATCTGAACCGCCATGGCCTTATGTTGCCATCGCTGTCCAACCTGGTTTTCAGGCTACAGAAACCTAGACCTTATCTCTACTCATTTCCCATGGGTGAACGTGATGCAGAAATCATAACTCCTCCTTCCCTCTCGCCAGAATCTTGTGGTTGGCTTCTTATCCAAAGTTCAGTGTAGGACCCCTGTAGGGCCTACAGGAGTAGTAGTAGGGCCCCTGAGGGTAGTGTAGGGTCCCTGAGGCCCTGCCCATGCTTAAGAGCTGCGGTGGGCACAAACACACATTGGGACCCTCAGTTTGAGCCCTGTCCTCATGTAAAGCCTCTCAGTGGCTGGACCATGATACCGCATATGGGGCCTGCCATGCCCCAAGTCACCCAATCTTAACCAGAGGTAGAGACATCTAGTCACCACTACTCAGTGCTCTGCTCTGGAATCCCTCTTTGGTGGGACATTTGAGGTATGTAAACACAGAAAGGATTCCTCCCACCCACAGAATGACCCCAATCACTTGGGATCAGGCCATCCCCAGAGAGAAAGACTCCTCCATGGCCCATGAGGCCAGCCCGACATTCCACGGCCACTATTGACACAAAATCCAGAGACATAAGCCTCACCCTTAGGTCATAGCCCAAAAAATTCTCCTCATAGTCTGTAGATCGGGCCTGCCATACCTACGTCCCCAAACTGTGTTTTCAGACTTCTCTCCTGACATCCCTGTCCCACACACCCTCCAGGCTGAGCCACACCTTAGGGCTGTGACTGCCCTCTCCAAGGAAATTCTTCAAATGCCATTGGCCACAACCCTACAGATTAGGAGAAACCTCCAAAGTCCCAGAGGCCATTCCAATAGTGTAGGCCGCCCAGTACAAATAGGGGTGATCTGTCACAAGCTGAGCAACGACCTCAACTCACCCGTAGACAGATATCCCAAGAGAAAGGTATTAAACTGGACAGGCCCCTAGAACGTAATTGGTTCCATTGCTTTTCTTTCTAAGCATCTCTCCTCAGAGGCCTGTTTTCCAATACCATAATATGGGGGATTCCAGAGATACCAATCAGAACAAATCTTGTCTCCACATGGGAAACTTATCCTTTGGAGCTCTGTAAAAACCTCCAGTTAGGAGAAAGCTTCAGGTAACCAGAGCCACCGCCCTATTCCAAGGTCTCCGTGGACACAAACCCGCATTATGACCATTCGGCAGGAGAGTACATTTCAACTCAGCCCCGTTGATTACTCCCCCAGAGCCAGAATATCACACCTGCCTTGTCGCTAGGAGACAACTTGAATGCAAAGCAGACTCTCTAGACATCCATCGTTGGAATCCTGCTCTGGCGCCGTTCCATATGGGATGTCCTGGGAGCCTTCCAACAGGTCTTGACTGTCCCGCAGAAGGAATCCTTGCAGATTGGAGCATCTCACAACTCCTATCGTGGGAAAACCTACATGGCCTCATGAGATGCTCCCCTTTATAAAGGGGCCATCATGGACAGAAACTCCAACCTGAGCCAAATTCTGATCCATTGCTTTGGTTTCTATGTATCTCTCCTCAGAAACCTGGTTTCCAATATCAGAATATGGGGGTTTCCTAAGGAAACTATCAGAACAGATCTCATCTCCACATGAGAAACTTGCTCTTTGTAGCTGTGTCAATACCTCAGGTTAGGAGTATCATTCAGGGCGCTGGCACCATGGCCCAATTCCAAGGTCTCCAAGGACACAAACTTACATTATGATCCATCCTCAGGAGAGTCCATTTCAAATCAGCCCCCTCGGCTGCTCACCCAGAGCCAGCAGATCAAACCTGCCTTGTCACTAGGAGACAGTTGGAATGCGAGGTGGGCTGCCCAGGCATCCATCCTTAGATCCCTGCTCTGGAGAATTTCTTTATGGGACGTCTTGAATCCAACCAACCTTTCTTGACTGTCTCGCAGAATGAATCCTTGTGGTTTGAAGCATCACACAATCCCACTGTGAGAAAACCTCCATTTCCTCATGATGCCCCACACCTTCATAAATGGGCCATCATGGACAGAAACTCCATCCTAAGCCAAAGTCTGATCCCCGCCCTGAATTCAGAAGCACGAGATCTCGATTCAGCACTTGAGAGTGTGCCTGCTGTGCCCTCGCCCCGAAACATAAGCCTAACTTGTGTTCTCAGACTTCCGTCTTCACAACCCTGGCCTCAACCCTCCAGTTTGGCAATTATGGAGACACAATGCAGCACTCTGCCTGCCCTCCAGAAGAAAAATGTTGCCCTATAGGGCTAACCAGGAACGCCAAATGAGTAACAACCTGCATGCCACTCGACCATACCCCAATTATACAATCTAGCCTGTGCACTAAAGCCCTGTCTGACACAGCCTGAAGGCAGACCTCCAGTCCAACACCCAGACAGCTGGCCGTACACTGAGCATATCAAACCCACAATGGCTTTCGGCCATCATCTCTACCCAACCTCAGTTTACACCTTCAGAACCTAGACCTTATCTCCACTCACTGCTCAGGAGTGAACGTGATACAAGAATCAGAACTTCTCCTTCGCCATGTCAAGAAACCTTGTGGTTGGCATGTTGTCCAACGTTCATTGTAGGAGAAAGCAGCATGGACTATGAGGCCCCGCCTATCCCTGAGGGCTAGAATTTGCACAAGCACACATTGTGACCCTCAGCGTGAGCCCTATCCTCATGTAAAGCCTCTTAGTGACTGGAACAACAGCCCACATATGGGGCTTGCCAAGCCCCTAGTCCCCCAATCTCAACCAGATTTAGAGATATCTAGTCACCCCTACTCAGGGCACTGCTTTGGAATCCCTCTTTGGTGGGACACCTGAGGTAAAAAAAAAAATGCAGAAAGGACTCTTCCCATCCACAGAATGATCCCAACCACTTGGGATCAGGCCAAATCACCAGAGAAAGACTTGTCCATGGCCCTTGAGGACACCCCGACATTCCATGGCCACCGTTGGCACAAAATCCAGAGACAAAAGCCTGAGCAAACGCCACATACTCGCCCTTTGTTCATAGCCCGGAAAATTCTCACGATCTGTAGATCGAGCCTTCATACATACATCCCCAAACCTAAGCTGAGTTTGTGTTTTCAGACTTCTGTCCCCACAGTCCTGGCCCACACACCATCCAAGCTGGGCCCCTGGAGCCACACCTGAGGACTGTGGCTTCCCTCTCCAGAGGAATTCTGCCATTTCCATTGGCCACAACCCTATAGATTAGGAGAAACCTCCAAACTCCCCGAGGCCATCCCAATAGTGTTGGCTGCCCAGGACAAACAGGGATGATCTTTCACAAGTTAGGAAACTACCTCCACTCAGACCCAGAGACAGATATCCCCATAGAATAAGATTGAACTGGACATGCACTTAGGCCCTAATCAGATCCATTGCTTTTGTTTCCAGGCATCTCTCCTCAGAGGCCTGGTTACCAATACCAGCATATGGGGGATTACTGAGGCACTCATAGAAAAATCTCGTCTCCACATAGGAAATGTACTCTCTGGAGCTCTATAAAAACCTCTGTTTAGGAGAATCTTTCAGGGCCCCGGATCAAGCGCCCCATTCCAAGGTCTCCATGGACTTAAACCCACATTATGATCTATCCTCGGTAGAGTCCATGTCAACTCATCCCCCTTGGTTTCTCCCCCAGGGCCTGCAGATCAAACCTGCCTTGTTGCTAGGAGACAACTAGAATGGGAGGCGGGCTGCCCAGGCATTCATCCTTAGAACCCTACTCTGGAGTCGTTCCATATGGGACATCCTAGAGCCATCCAACAGGTCTCAAGTGTCCCACAGAAGGAATCTTTGCAGTCCGGTGCATCTCACAACTCCCATTGTGGGAAAATCTTCATGGCCTCTTGAGACGCTCCACTTTTTAAAGGGGCCATCATGGACAGAAACTCCAACCTGAGCAAACGTCTGATATTCGCCCTGGCTTCAGGTGCATGAGATCTTGATTCAGCTCTGCAGAGTGTGCCTTCTGTGCCCTCACGCCAAAAACTAAGCCTAGCTTGTGTTCTCAGACTACCGTCCTCACACCCCTGGCCCAAAAGCCCTACAATTTGGCAATACTGGGGCCACAATGCAGCACTCTTCCTGCCCTCCAGAAGAAAAACGTTGCCTTATGGAGCTACCTAGAAACCCGAATGAGGATCAACTGAACGGCACTCGACTGCACCCCAAATATACAGTCTACCCTGTCTAATGCCCTGTCTGAAACAGCATGAGCCCACACCTCCAGACCTACGCTCAACAGCTAGCCACACACTGAGCTCATTGTACCCATCAGGTCCTTAGGTCTTCATCTCTTCCCAACGTCGGTTTTCGGGTTTCAGAACCTAGACCTAAACTCCAATCACTGTCCACGGGTGAACGGGATGCAGAAATCACAACTCTTCCTTCGCCATGGCCGGAAACCTTGTGGTTGGCATATTCTCCAACGTTCAGTGTAGGAGAATCCAGCGTGGCCCATGAGGCCCTTCCCATGCTTGAGGGCCTTGTTGGGCACAAATATGCATTGCGACCCTCAGCATGAGCCCTGTCCTCAAGGAAGACCTCTCAGTGTCTGAATCAAGAGCCCACATATTGGACTTGCCATGTCCCTAGGCCCCCAAACTTAAACAGAGGTGGGGTTATCCAGTGGTCCCTACCAAGGACTCTGCTCGGGAATCCCTCTTTTATTTGCACACATGAGGTACATAAAATAAAATAAAAAAACAGAGAGGACACCACCCATCCCACAGAATGTACCCAAACTCTTGGGATTGGGTCCAATCCTCAGAGAAGGAAAGCCGTCCGCAACCCATGAGGCCACGCCAGCATTCGACCCACATTGTTGACACAAATCCAGAGACAAAACCTGAGCAAGCACCTCAAACTCACCCTTTTTCATATCCCGAAGTGTTATCACGGTCTGTAGATTGGGCGTGCCATACCTTTATCCCCAATCCTAATCGGAGTTTGTGTTTTCAGACTTCTGTCCCCACAGGCCTGGCCCACACACCCTCAAGGCTGGGCCCCTAGAGCCAAACTCAGAACTGTGCGTGCCCTCTCCAGGGGATTTCTGCCCATTCCATTGGCCACAACCCTATAGATTAGGAGAAACTCCAAAGTCCCGAGGCCATTCCCAATATTATAGGCTGCCCAGGACAAACAGGGGCGATCTGACACCAGCCGAGCAACTACCTCCCCTCAGATCCATACGCACGTATCCCCAGGAAAGAGATTGAACCGGACAGGCACCTAGGCCCTAATCATATCCATTGCTTTTGTTTCCAGGCATCTCTCCTCAGAGGCCTGGTTTCCAAAACCAGCATATGGGAGATTCCTTAGGCACTCATCAAAACAATTCTCTTCTCTACATAGGAAACGTACTCTTTAGAGCTCCATCAAAACCTCCGGTTATGAACATCCCTCAAGGCCCCGGATCAAGCACCCCATTCCAAGGTCTCCATGGACACAAATGCACATTATGATCCATCCTCAACTCACCCATTTCAACACACCCGCCTCGGTTACTCCCCTAGATCCAGCAGATAGAACTTGCCTTGGCGCTATGAGACACCTGGAATGGGAGGCAGGCTGCCCAGGCATCCATCCTTAGAACCCTGCTCTGTATAACTTCCTGATGGGATGTCCTGGAGCCATCCAGCAGGTCTCGACTGTCCCACGGAAGGAATCATTGCGGTTTGGAGCATCTCACAATTCCCATCGTGGGAAAACCTCCATGGCCTCGTGACACCCTCCCCTTCATGAACGGGCCGTCATGGACAGAAACTCCAACCTGAGCCAACGTCTGATCCTAGCTCTGTCTTCAGGTACACGGGATCTCGAATCATCTCTGCAGAGGGTTCCTGCCGTCCCCTCACCCCAAAATCTAAGTCTGGCTTGTGTTCTCAGAATTTTTTCCTCACACTCCTGGCCCACAAGCCTTCCAGTTTGGGAATTCTGGAGCCACTATGTGGCACTGTGTCTTCCTTCCAGAAGAAAAACGTTGCCCTCTGGGGCTACCCAGTAACCACAAATCAGTACCAACCTGCACGAAACTAGACTGCACCCCAATGATACAGTCTAGCCTGGGCACTAATTCCCTGTCTGCCACAGCCTGAGCCTGCACCTCCGAAGCCACACTCAACAGCTGGCCGAACACTGAGCACATCAGTCACACCATGGCCTTAGGTCTTCATCTCTTCCCTACCTCAGTTTTCAGGCGTCAGAACCTAGACCTTAAATCCAATCACAGTCCAGGAGTGAAAGTGTTGCAGAAATTAGAACTCCTTCTTCCCCATGGCCAGAAAACTTGTGGTTGCCATATTGTGCAACGTTCAGTGTAGGAGAAACCAGCATGGTACATTAGGCCACGCCCTGACTTGAGGGGCTCCTTGGGCACAAAAACACATTGTGAAACTCAATGTGAGCCCTATGCTCAAGGAAAGCCTCTCAGTGTCTGGACCAAAAGCCCACATATGGGGCTTGCCATGTTCTTAGGCCCCAATGTTAACCAGAGTTCTGGTTGTCCAGTCGCCCCTCCCCAGGACTCTGCTGTGGAATCCCTCTTTTGGTGGTCCACCTTAGGTAAAAAAAAAAAAAAAAAAAAAAACAGAAAGGCCTCCTCCCTTTCCACAGAATGACCCCAAACTCTTGGGATTGGGTCATATCCCCAGAAAGGGAGCCTCATCGATGGCCCATGAGGACCCCCGGACATTCCATGGCAATTGGTGACACCTATCTAGAAAAAAATAAGCATGAGCAAGCACCTCACTTTCGCCCTTTGTTCATATCCCGAAGAGTTCTCCTCACGGTCTATATATCAGGCCGGCCATACCTACAGACCCAAACCTAAGTGGAGTTTGTGTTTTCAGACTTTTGTCCAAATAGCCCTGGACCACACACGCTCCACACTTGGGTCCCTGGAGCCACACCTCAGGACTGTGCTTCCCTTTCAAGAGAATTCTTCCCATTCCATTGGCCACAACCTTGCAAATTAGGAAAAACCTCCAAAGTTACCGAGGCCATCCCAATAGTGTAGGCCGCCCAGGACAAACAGGTGTGATCTCAAACCAGCTGAGCAACTACCTCCACTCAGACAAAAGATGTCCCCAGAGAAGAATATTGAACCGGACAGGCCCCTAGGCCCTAATCAGATCCATTGCTTTGGTTCCCAGGCATCTCTCCTCAGAGGCCTCATTTCCAATACCAGCAAATGGTGGTTTCCTGAGGCACCAATAAGAACAAATCTCGTCTCCCCATGGAAAACTTGCTCATTGGAGCTTTGTTATCACCTCTGGTTAGGAGAATCCTTCAGGGCCCTGGTGCCACTGCCCCATACCAAGGTCTCAATGGACTCAAACCAACATTAAGACCATCCTCAGGAAAGTCCATGTCAACTCATTTAAGACCATCCTCAGGAAAGTCCATTCCAACTCAGCCCCCTCTGATGCTACCCCAAGCCAGCAGATCAAACGTTTCTTGTTGCTAGGAGACAATTGGAATTGAGGCTGTCTGCCCAGGCATCCATACTTAGAACCCTGTTCTGGAAAAATACCTTATGAGACGTCCTGGAGCCATCCAACAAATCTTAATTGTCGCACAGAAGGAATCCTTGCGGTTTTGGAGCATCTCACAACTCTAATAGTGGGAAAACCCCAATGGCCTCA